>NW_022436953.1:26534282-26547907 GCF_009761245.1 Sapajus apella
AAAAAAAAAAAAAAGCACAATATTTGGAGGCAGACATAACACAGTGGTGTGCCGGAGTGGGATATTTCCAGATTGCAAAAGCAGATTGCTCAATTTTTAGGCGTTTTGCAGCTGGTTTTTAAACACATATTAAAAATGAAATTGTAGAAATTTGCAATTAAGTAAATTATATCAAAAACAAAAAAATACTCAAAAGTCATCATTTCCTACTTATTTTATAATATTGTATTACCATCTGTATCAGGTTTCCAAAGTTTTTCTGTGAAAGCGCAGACAGTATTTAGGCTTTGCTGGTGTCTGACACAATATCTAGCTCTGCTGTTTAAGGTAAAAGCAGCCACAGACAATGCGTCAAAGACTGGGCATGGCTGTGCTCCCGTAAAACTATTTGTAAACATGTAGCACTAGATTTGGCCCATAGCCCAGGCTAAGTCTGCCAACTTCTGATCTATGCTTTTGAGGTTAGTTATGTCTGTAACATCCTCATGGTGGAAATACTGTGTAACGATTCTTCCTGACTCCACCTTCCATGAGCTCATGCTGGCAGCTTGGAATAAACCACGTTGAGAATATTTACACCGCAGAAATTGGCAAACACTAAAAATCAGTTATTTCCCCAGAGAACTGGCTAAACATTCATGGGGACACCAGTGGGTGCATCTGAGTCTTGACTCCATGTTGTATTAGCTGGGTGGCCGTAGGCACCTGATTTACTCTCTGAGCATTAGTTACTTTCAATAAAGGCAGAGACTGTGCCTATCCCAGAGGGCTGGCAAGGGCTGAAGCGACACAAGGTGACCTAACGTGTGTAAAGCACATAGCGTGAGGCCTGGTTTAAGGGGGATTCACAGTTGAGACAAGACAGGCTCTGGCCTCAAGAGTTCTCAGGATCCTGGAAGGAAAAAGTATAGATCAACCATAGAACATGAAAGAATCAACACCTACAGTGGAAATATCTCATCAGCCACTCTCCAGCCTGGGGACCTCTGACAACTGATTCCTGGGCCTCAGAGCTATGGTTTCAATCTCAACCACGGCCCTTCAGGCAAGCCCTCTGCAACCCAGCTCCTGCTTCCACGTCCCACTGCTGACCCGACCACATACCTTGAGACCCCTCGCCCTTTCTGACGCAGCCATGCCCTGGAGTCCTTGCTCCCGCTACCGCCTCTTCCCACGGTTCCCTTTCCTGCCTCTGTCTCTGGACTCAGCTCGCAGGCGGCCTCTTGCAGTAGCTTCTCAGCCACTCCCAGGCAGATCTCCCATCCACAGGCCCCTATATCCTTGAGAGGGGATTCCAATTCTTCCTAGTGGCCTACGAGGCCCTGCATGGTCTGGACCCCCGTATGAATCATGTTTGGCATTTTCTATATTTTATGATGCTTTGACATCTTGGGGACCTTGCTGGCCAGAAAGCAACTTACCGTGAGCCCACCACTCATGTGCAACCAACCAATCCAGGGCCCATTCTTCACTCACCTCTTCTATCCCACTCGCACACTAACCATCTTTCCCCTGCCCTAACCTATCCCTGAGGCAGGTACCGAGCATCTGGAGACCACCCCAGAGCCGAGAGGCGCCCCGACCTGATTCGGACTAGCCGGTCCTGGGCGGTTTCCTCTGCCTGCCTGGGCTTTCCCGAGGAAATCACAACGCGGCTCTGCTGGCCCTCGCTTTGCCTCCCCCCTTCTATGTCCTGGCCCTATCGCTTCTCGGCCTTTTGGCTAAGATCAAGTGTATGTCCTGGCCCTACCCTGTCCTTCCCCTCATGGTTCTGCAGGGTGCTGCCTGCCCCCACCCAGGACGTCAGTCAGAAATACTTTTTTTCAGAGGCGTTGACCTCTCTATCTTGTCACTGAATTGCCTCTATAAATTAAATCTGGGGTACAATCCTGAAACATCCTCCATCATCTCCCCAGGCTCCTCTCCTAACCCGCCCCCGTGCACCTCATTCCAGATGCGCTGGCCGCATGCCACCCCTCAGGCATGCTGCACTCGGGCCTGCCCCAGGGCCTTTGCACTTGCCTCTCCCTCTGCCTGCACTGCTCCACCACCAGGCATTCTCACGGCTCAGCCCCTCACTGTGGAAAGACTCTGTCTCGTTGATGCTTTATCAGAGGACAGCCCCATATTCTCTATTAGAAAGCTCATTCTACCATACTCACCCTCACTCCCTATTTGATAACCTGCTTTATTTCTCGGTCTCCTACCAGCCCCTGACGTCCACACATTTGTTTATTTCTGTCCCTCCTTCTTGAGCACAAGCCCCAGGAAGGCAGGAGTAGGTTTGTTCAGCTCGCAGCTGCATCCCTGTGACTTAGAGCAGTGTCCAGGGTGGAGTAGGGGCTCAGGGAGTATTTGGTGCCTCCTCTGGGGAGAGGAAGGCCCCTCTGTGCACCTTCAAGCTGGCACCGATCACCTGCTTGCAGACATCATGTGTGGGTGCCCCCACTGGGGCAGGGACTGGGCCACTTTGTCTTGGCATCTCCCTGCCACAGTCAGGTGAGCAGGGAGGCCCAGCTTGGGTTTATGGACTTGTCGGTGTCTCCATATCAGGAGAGGGCTCACAGCAGGGAGTGCATGTTTACATTAATGGGAATAAGGGAGGTTTCTTAGAGGTAGGGATATGGGATCAGGCAGGAAGAGAAGGGAAGTGCCTGGAGTTACAGGCACCAGGTGGGCGGGGTGGAGAGAGCACTTCGGGCACAGTTGCTGAGGTAGGCAGGGGCTCTGACCCACTGGTGCCCCATCTCCAGCCTCAGTTTCTGCTCCAGGCCTCGGGCAGTCTGCTCCCTGCAGAGACATGCTCCCTCCTGCCTCAGGACCTTGGCACATGCAGCTACCTCCTGTAAAATATCCTTTCCACCCCTGAAGCAATGCCCTCCTCATTCATCCTTCCACTCTCAGCTCAAAGGTCAGAGAAGCCGGCTCTGCCGTCCCAGACCCTGTCAGGGTCCTCTCCCACCTCCTCCCACATTACTGTATTTTTCCTTGGTGAGGGATGGAATGTCATATTGGAGGTGAGTACGTCCATTAGGATTTGGGTTAATGTTGCTCTCCCTCCCTGAATGGAAGTACAGGGAGCACAGGGGCCATGTCTAATTTTCTCAGAGCCAAATCTCCAGCTCCTAGTACATGTCTGGCACATAACGGGCCTCGGCACGTAGGCGTTGGCTGAGTGAGATCCAGACTGGGAGTCGCCAGAATCCACTGGGGTGTCGTGGGAGACCAGGCAGACAAAGCTGGTGGGACTTCCTGGAAGGATCTGAGTCACCGTCACAGGTCCCCTCCTGCCAAATGCCCAAGGTCAGGCAGCACGTGAGTGTATAGGGGTCCTCCGTACAGGGGTGCCATGGGTCCCCACACCTCCTTTTCATCAGCTCTGCCTGGCAGAACTAGACAAGTTTTTGGAAACCAGACTTGCATAGGCAATAGGTGTGTTTGAGGCTTTAACAAATCAGGGCTTTTAATGTCAGAAAGCCAGGCAGCGTGGCTGCAAATTGGAGAGATCATTTTCGTTTAGCTCCGGGTAAATAGCTTTGTATGGAGGCAAGTGGAGCCAGGCCCAAGAGCAAGAAAAATACAGGTCAGGAGTCTGGGTCTGTCTAAACTGAAGAGATGCAAAAAATCTTGTATCCTAAGACCGCAAGGCTGGGTTTTGGAGCCGTGGCACACATGGGCATGGAGGCTCGATAGCTCTGAAATTGGGGCTGGACCTCCAGCCAGCTGCAGAGGCCTGACCAGTGCCTCATTAGGCTTAGCACCTAACACCAGGGTGCCTGTATGTGATGTGGGGGCTTGCAGAGGCTGAAGTGAGGGGTTCCCTTTTCAGCAGCTTCCACTGTGATTTTGGGGGCAGGTTCACATTCCCTCAGAGCATAGAATCAGCTGGCCTGTTACCAAGATATTCCCAGGGCCTGGATTGGCATCCACCCTGCCTTCCCAAGGAATCAAGGAAGGTAGGGAGGGAAGAAGAGAGGGAAGAGGGAGGGTAGAGGGAAGGAAACAGGGAAGGGGTTCCTTATTCTCCCCCAACCCCATATTTTACTATGACAAGGAATTCTTGCCTTTTTCCTGCTCATGAAACTTCCTAGGCTACACCACCTTTTGGGTGAAGCAAAGTCACGTGGTCCCTGAGGCCGCCGTCCCCTTCCAGCTCTCACTTCCTCTTCTCCTCCTTCGTGGCTCCTTCACCTCAGGAGGAATCTCCGTTTCGTCATCTGTAAAGATGATAGCTCACCTCTCTCATTATTTGGATTGTTGAAAGTCAGAACTAAAGTCAGAACTCAAAGAAGAATAAGGCCATGGGCAGGGCCACACAGAGGTCAGTCCAGGCGGCAACATTATGGGAGATTAGTTAGGAAGTCCTTAGACACTCGTTCTAGTGCTTGATCAAATAAGCAGAAGTGAGGATTTCCTCTGGATTCTCATCTGCTTCTTCCGTCGGTTTCCCTGCCTGAAGTTGAACAGTAAATCATGTCTGAAAACACAAGCCATATGAGAGTCTCCCATCTCTTCCTTCAAGCTTGCACATGTTTCTGTGAAACTGGGGAACTGGCGTAGGAGCTGGTGAGCAGTGTTTGAAAAGCCCCCTGGAAGGTATTTCCAAGCACAGCTGGCATATGGAGCCACCAGCAACTGGATGGAGGGGACACTGTGCTCCAAGCCCAGCAGCATTAGAGAATCTATTGGGTGCCAGTGGGCAATAGTGTCACCTTTTACAGAGGATCTACAGGTCTCCATCCTTGCTGCCCCCTGTTGGTCTGATAGGAATGGCACCGCCACCATGACCATCATCCCACTCACTCATGTACTGAGTGCTCGTGGTGCACCAGGCTCTGTGGCCAAGAGCTCCACGTTCCTCTCAGGGTGTCAAGGTTTTGTGTTGGCCCAAGATGTGCTTGTTCTGTGAGCTTGGATAGGTTGTTCAACGTGGCCTCAGGTATCTCACCTATAAAACGGGAATAATAATAATACCCACCCTCAAGGTCATCGTGAGGATTAAATGAGCTATATGCATAAAACTCATAGCAGACATGCGGCTATAGTAAGTGGTCACTAAATGTCAGTTTCTGTTATGAATGCTGATGGACCTCCCAATAACCCTGCATGGTAGGTTCTTATTATCCAAATCTTTCCAATGAGGAAACTGAGGCTTACAGAGGTCTGGCAGCTTGACCATGGGCTCAGAGCTGGGAAGTGGTGGTGCTGGGATGAAAACCTAGGCAGGCTCACATTTCCCTTCTTAGTTATGACTGTGAAGGGAAACATGGAGGCCTTATTTCCATCATCTCCTTTGGTGAGAAGACTTACAAAATGCCACTGAGCAGTGTCCCTCTCATTGAACATTTTTGTACGCATCTCCCAGTGCATACCTGGACATGTACCCAAGAGTGGGATTATCATGTCACAGGCACGATGACAACATAACTTATTGTTCAATCCAGGACACTTTTGAGAGTATAAGGGGTTGCTTATATTTATGCTGGGGTAACAGATGTTTTTTCAGGACAATCTAGTTTACCATGTACATGCATTTTAAACACAATATTTAATGAAAAACATAAGATTTAGAAAACTTTTTAAGCCCCATGCATTTTCCCTCATACTTATGACTTACAGGCTGTGGCTTTTTTGGTATTTTAGTTCAGTATTTAGTTAAAATAGAAATGTGTGTAGATTACTTGTATGTTTTCCATTTGATTTGCTCACAGTTCCTTCTTGTAGCATAGACACATTTTCTGTTATCTTTTAATTTTTTCCCTACTGAGTGTCTTTTAGATGTTATTTTACTGACTATAGATCTCTTGGTGGCAAGCATTTTGTTTTTTGTTTATAAAATTTTATGAAATTACTTTTTATTTCAAACTATGTTGGGTACATATTTTAGGTAGGTTAACATTTATTTTCTCTCAGTACTGAAATGGTATGGTTCCATTGTTTTCTGATTATTATCATTGTTGAGAAGTCTGCTGTCATTTTAACGTCTTTATGGGTGATCTGTCCTTCCTTTCTGGCTGTTTTTAATATTTTGTCTTTGTCTTCGGTGTTCTGCAGTTTCAATGCACTGTACCTACACATATCTTTTATTTTTTTGGTTGTATGCTTCCTAGATTTATGGATTCATGTCTTTTATCAGTTTGGGAGATTTCTTGGCCACGTTCCTCTGAAGAAATTCAATTTTCTATATTCTTTCCTTCTGGGATTTTTATCAGATATGATTTTGAACTTTTAATTTTAGCCTTCATAGAGCTTAACTTCTCTTTCATATTTTCCATCTCCTTGACTCAAGTGCTACACTAATAGGTAATTTCTTCAGCTCTGTATTCCAATTTGCTAATCTCTCTTCAGTTGTGTCTCATCTATTATTTAACTCATGCATTGTATTTCTGATTTCAACAATAGTTTCACTCCTAAGAGTTCTACTGGGTTATTTCTCAGATATTTTTGGTGACTTTAACAGTCTTTTGTTGCTTGCTTATTTTTGCAATGCCAATTTTAATTTCCTTTCATGCAATATTATTTCATATTATCTAACTAATAATTGTAATTTCTGAAATATTGGCATTCCAAGTTTATTGTTGGATGTGTTTGCTAACTTTAAATCATAGAGGCTTGTTTTCTTGTGTATATGGTGGTCTTTTGTTATGGGGCCATATTTGTATGTGCTTAATTGGTAGGAATCCTATAGATCTAAATGCTTTCCTCCGAAATGTCTTTGTATTAGATTTCTTTCTGAGACCTAAAAAGGGCTATGAATGTGAGGTCACTTTGCATTGCTGAGGGTCTGTAATTTAGTATGGCAGCTTTAGGCTTAGCTCCTGTGCCTTGCTGATGGCCCAGGGCTTGGTGTCTCAGTTGCAGAGCTGATATTGACATTTGTACTCAGTGCAACCCCATCTTTCCATCTGCTTCATGCCAATTTTCTTTAGCTCAGGTTTGTTTCTCTGTGGGGTGGGGGGGAGATCCTTGTACATTGAACTTACGTCTTACAAATATACCAATAAAATAAGTGCAGCAGGACAGCCCTTTGGATAATATTAGCTTCTGTATTGCTGGAAACAGAAGCCTAGATGCATACATTTTCCAGGAATGAAGTGTCCATATCTAGAAAATGGGCAAGACAATACTGACTCCTTCATGAAACTGCTGAGAAGATAAAGTAACAGATATGGTGGCTTTCCAGAGAAGTGGCTACTGATGCTCCCTATTCTCCTGCCCCACCCGTGTTTCCTGAAAGTGGACTGACCTACTCTTTACTCACATTTCTGATGAGCCATAGGCCAGGAAGCCTTGAATTCTGGGGGCTTCTGGGCCATTGCTTCAGCTACTCACTCCTTTCTTCTCAACATCCATCATCTCTCTACAACTGATTCTAACCTGCTTCCACTTCATCTTGTCCCACAGCCCTAAACCTTTGGCTTTGTAACTCTGAAACCTCCTCTTTGCTTTTGCTTTTTTTCCCCCCTCTGCTTCACTGTGTTAGGCACCCTTTCTGTTGCTGGCATTTGGACCTCCACTCTCCTAGCTCTGAACTAACCTCTCCAGTCTTAGCCCCTCTTGCCTTTTTGGTGAGAAACTCTTTACACTAGCCTTACCCTATGGAATCCAGCCAGTTCCAGGGGCGGATAGAGGGAAGGGATGTTGGATATGTTACGAGCATTTTTGTGGTTAACTTCTGTGATGAAAAGATCATATCATCATATTGAAATCACACTGAACATTATTGTTGAGTGGGTAAGTGGGAGGGGGATTTTACTTGGTATTTCAATATCTGTTTTTATTTATAAGTCACACATACATCTCTTCCCCTTTGCACTCCACCTCCTCATTTTCCCTCCAAGCATTTAGGAACAAAGAGGTTTCTAAACCCAGTATAAGTGAAAGAGCCTGAAAACCTGTCAACAGATTAAACAAAGGAGTAAATCTTCATGATTTGGGTTAGGCAATGGCTTGATATTCACTCAAAGCCAAGCAACAAGAGGAAGAAATAGACAAATTGAACTCATAAAAATTAAAAACTTTGGTACCACAAGTGACATCATTAAGGAAGTGGAAAGACAATCCATAAAATGGGAAAAATATTTGCAAATAATGTATTTGATAAGGAACTTGTATACTGAAGATATAAAAAAAGTACAACTCAATAATAAAAAGACAAATAATACAATCTTCCAAATGGACAAAGGACCTGAATAGACATTTCTCCAAAGAAGATAAACAAATGGCCAGTAAGCACATGGAAAGATGCTCAGTATTGTTAGTCACTAAAGAAATACAAATATAAACCACCATAAGATAGCTCTACATACCCACAAGATGTCTAGAGCCAAAAAGACAGACAATAGTAAGTGTTGATGAAGATGTGGAGAAATTACAACCTTCATGCATTGCTGGTGGGAATGTGAAGTGGTGCAGCTACTTTGGAAAACAGTGTGGGAGTTCCAAGTTAAACAGAGTTATCATGTGACCTAGCAATTCCACTTCTAGGTATGTATCTGAGAAATGAAACACATGTCCTCATGAAAACTTGTCCATGAATGTTCATAGCAGTATTATTCATAACAGCCACAAAGCAGAACAACCCAATTGCCCATCATCTGATGAATGGATAAACAAAGTGTGATTTATTCATACAATGGAATATTATTTGGTAATAAAAAGTAACAGAAAACGGATATAAGCAACACTACTACAACATTAATGGACCTTGAAAACATTATTTGAAGTGAAAGAAGACGTTACAAAAGACCACATACTTACTGAATGACTTCACTCATACAAAGTGTCCAGAATAGATGAACCTGCAGAGATGGAAAGGAGATTCCTTGTAGGGCTGGGGGTGGTAGGAAGGTAACTGGGAGCACCTGCTCATGGGTATTTTGTTTCTTTGTCAGGTTATGGAAATGTTCTCAACTCAAGCTATGATTATGGTCATACAACTCTATACTAAGAACATTGTTTTGAGTGAATCATATGGTAGATAAATTTTATCTCAATGAAGCTGGTTTTATTTTATACATTTTTTTAAATTCAGCAGTTCTTTTCCTTGTCTAGGAATTTAATTCATCCCTGTTAACAAAATGTTCCATTAAAATTAGGGCTGCCAGATTTAGCAAATAACAGTACAGGAAGCCCAGTTAAACTTGAATTTCTGAACGACAAGGGATAATTTTTTAGTTATAAGTTTGTCCCAATATTGCATGAGACAAACTTATTATGAAAAACCATCTGTTGTTTATTTAAAATTTAACTGAGTGCCCTATGTTTTACCTGGTTCCACCACAGTCTGTTAATATAGAGCTACGTCATTTTCAAAATCATCTTCTGTCTCTTCTTATAAATCCTGTAACTCTAGTACTGGAGGTGACATTGTTTCCATCTTACAGGGCTTGAATCAGACCTAGACAGATAAAAGGAATGTGACTGTTCATTTTATCCATTTGACCCAGTGATGCTCTGAACCCAGGTCTGCCTGACTCCCAAAGCCAGGCTCCCTCTACTTGAAGGCGGGACCCATGGCCACCTTACTGCGGCCAATGGTGAGAAACCTGGTTCTCTCCTCGTTTGCGTAAGGCATGGGGGTAGTCTGAAACCTTCAATCCCCATAGCATTCCTAGCAGGAGCTCTGAAGCCTGGTTGCTGAGGGTGCTGGCAAAACAGAACAGCAAGTTCCCATTAGAATGTTCTTTTCTGGGATGAGATAACAGGATAATAGGTATGTTACTTGCTTCCTGTAAAATGATGAGTGACAAAGAGTCACTCGAGATTAGAGTAATTCAGAATGAGTTAAACCAATAACTGTGCTCCTTAGAGATCAATTTTTATTTTGAGGTGAGAAGGGGGAAGATGAAAGAGATTTAAAATAAAATTCAGTGTTCTCTTTCCAACCTCAACAAAGCCTGGGAGCTTTGGAGGGAGGTCTCCAAGTGCCTGGGGAGATATGGTAAATGTGGATGAGGGCAGAATATCCCTGAAATTAAAGACATGTGGCTTCGGGACAAATGACATGCCTGCACTGGATTCCTCGATATTGCCTACATGAAATCTCTGCACCGAATTCCAGTCTCAGGAAGAAACTGGATGCAGACATGATGTTCTGAAGATGTTTAATATCTTGAACGGGGTACAGTCAAAAACTAAACAGGCTGCTTGGGGGATGAAATGATATTTTTCTCCCGTTCTTCAGTCATCATAACAAATTCCCTGACGGTTGGGTCAATGGGGCGCCCTCTTCTAGGGCCACCTACTGTAATGCAATAGTGAGTTTCACTCTGGTATTTTATATGATAAGGATAGTAGTTCCTAAATAGTGGTCATTCAGACTGCATCTGAATCAAGGAGGGTTCTAAAATACGAATTCCTCGACTCCATTCCTATAGATTCTGATTCAGCAGGACTGGCTTGGAGTCCAGGAATCTATGATCCTTATTAATAGCAAGCCCCCCAATGGCTCTGATGAACAGCCAGGCTGGAAACCCCCAGTAGAGGTGAAGTGTCAAGATGCTGTATGTCATAATTAAAAGACTTGCATTAGACATGGTCAGGATGCCAGCGGCCTTTGTTTTCTGCAAAAAGACCTTGCTTTTTGCCATGGATCTGTTCATGATATGAAAACAATTTTTTTAAGAAGCCAAATTGTGCTATAAATATATTAGGACAAATGACTTTTTAAGGAAGTCCTGTGGGGAAGCTTTTTATAAGGCATAGAACCAATTTGTCATCTAAAAACTTTTTCCCCAAAGCAAATTAGATGGAGTGGAAAGCACCATGCCCCAGGAGTACAGACAGCAGGGTTTGAGCTGCAGCCCTTCCTGGTTTTGAGCTGGATGAACTTGGACTCATGGCTTAATTGTCTGGGACTCGAGCTTCTGAGGAGGGGGCAGGATGGTGGGGATGGAGGGAGCCAGCTAGGGGAGTAAAGAGGGAGGTAGGTGGAGGATCTCAAAGCCTCTTTTCAGTTTCTACACTTTCTTAGGGAATCCTATTATATTTTTCTTATTCTATTTCAGTTTTTGCAAAGCAGTTCATGATTGTTTCTACAGCCAAACACCCAACCCCCATCCCTGACTCCAGCCCAGTTTGTAATTAGGCATCACGGGCAGACTCAGGCTGTTCTTGACTCCTGGCCAGAAGCTCTAGTCTTTTGTATAAATACATAGGACAGATCTTAAGTGAGTATGTGTTATTTAAAACCCCAGAATTTCAGGGAGATTTTAGTCTGCCAGACAGATTCTCTTGCTTGTAGCCATGGACTTTTTTTTTTCCTTGATGAGACATAAGCTTCTCCATTTAGTATCCCAATGGCCCAGGAGTCCACTGCACCTGTAGGATCCTGAAGGCGGTCAGACGTGCTAGCTCAGCTGTGTCTCACTTAAATAATCCTTCCGTGGAGCTGCTGTGCAGACGCGTGCCCAGTGGCGAAAGCTGCCTTCTACCTGGGATCTGTTCTTCACTTGAGGCCTGAACATGAAGGCCAAATTCCTCTCCAGTGTCATCAGGAGAACAAATTTATTTTCTCTGCATATTACCTTGTCACTTTTCTTTTTGCCTTCCAATTTTCTGGCTAGCCAGAGTCACATGCTGGGCTCGCGCGGTCTTCCTTATTTGATTATATTCATTGATTGTACCTTGGTTGCACTTATGAGGCTTGAGAGTTCTGGAGTTCTCAGGAATTGATCAACAGCATACTCGGGAAAAATATCGAACTTGGATAAAGAGCACATCTTAAAAAGCAGCTCTGTCTGATTTCTGTTGTTGTTACAGCAAAGTGATGCACTCACCACCTGCCTCTGACAGTGTTACTGGCTTGAGTGTCAATTGAACCTGCAGCCAAGGTCAGATACAGTGTGTAGTGGGGATCCAGGAAGCTGGGAATTAATCTCAGTATCACCCAGGCACTTATGATGCAACTGGAGTTGGGTGATCAGTATCTTTTTGAATACCCTCAATGCTGCATTCTTGTGTCAGTATCAGTTGTCATAAAATCCATTGTGATCTCTCAGAAACCTGTTTAAATACACGTTAGTAACCCATGTGATCCAAAGTTGAGGTTACAACTATGAAAGTCACTGCAATGCTTTTAGTGGGAAGAGAAAGGGCTGTGGTGTTGGAGATGTTGTCAGCTGCTAACTTCATCTCAGCACAGAAGCCAGTATGGAATTTAAGGGGTGCTGCCCTGTAGTCAGATTTTAACTCATTTCAAAGGTCCACAAAATAAGAGATTTGTAGTTAAATTGTACCTGTGGCCCTAGAAAAAGACTGTAAATTGCAGGGGTTTAGCTGTCACACAAGCAGCCCCTTTGAGAATTTAGCCAATGGCTAAAGACACACCAGATGCACCCTAATGTTTAGGAGTCTGCTCACAGAATGAGAGAATGGGGGAGTTTGCAGTCATCAGGTGCCTCCAGATGCTGCATTCACGTGTCTACTACTGCTCCCTGCCTTTGTCTTGCCTAAAACCCAGATTTCTTACGCAACTTGTGGAGGGTTAGGTGGTCACCTGGCTGCCAGGGGGAGTGTAGAAATTCCATGGATTATCCTTCACATCAAGATGGCACAAACAGGTGTCTGCTGAATTCTCTCTCTACCAAAGGAATGTGAATGAAACAACAACCACCTTAAATATTTAAGGATAGTGGACTGTTGCACTTTATATCCTATAATTTGTGTGATTCCAGTTGCTTGCCTTTAAGAGAAGGAAGGAAAGAGAAAGACTGAGAGAGAGACAGAGAGAGAGAGAGAGAGAGACTGATTGATCCTGTCTCCTCCTTGGAGTATATTTGGGATGGAAGCAGTGAATCTGATATTCCCACCTGTCTCCATTCCTGTGGGTTGTGCTGTCTGCCCCTCCCAGTGGGGGGCATCTAAGCACACTGAGTGAGATTCTGTGGTTTAAAGATAGTTGTGCAACATTGCTCCTAAATGCAATTCAACTCGGTGGTCAACTTAGGCCAGTGGAAACCTGGCAGGGCTGGATTTTGAGAGACAGAATGCTGGCGTCCTGCAGGTGCCTTCTAATGGATTTTCCAAGGCTATGGTTGGCTCTATGTGATTAGAGCCCCATACAGCCTTTTAGAACCTGATCCCTAACGAAGTTCATCTGTGAGACAATCCTTTGCTTTTCATCAGCTGTACTCTTAGGGTAAGAGTTTTGTATCTCATTTCACACCCCAAACATCCTCCTGAGGTAAGGAGAGCAGGCACTTACTATTACCCTGATTTTAACAGATGAAGAAATGTTTGGATTTTCCCAATCAACAGCCTATGAGTCACAGCTGGGCTGCTCTGCCCTAGCCTGCACGTCTCGAATCCCTTACTCTCTCCACTTTGCAGGTTTCCTCAGGATGCTGAGTCTTGGATTCTTCTGCCAGCCAGTAGGTGAGTCCACAGGCTTCAATATTTACCTCCAAGCTACCTGGCAGCAGTCATTATCATGGTATCCCTATCGGGCACTGATATGGTTCGGATTTGTGACCCTGCTCAAATTTCCTGCTGAATTGTGATACCCAGTGTTGGAGGAGGAGCCTGGTTGGGAAGACTTGCTAATGGGGGCGGATTCCCCCCCCCCCGCTGCCCTCCCCCCACCCCACCCCACCCCCCCTCCCCCGCCACGCTGTTCTCGTGAT
>NW_022436953.1:26548007-26707603 GCF_009761245.1 Sapajus apella
CCCCACCCCACCCCACCCCCCCTCCCCCGCCACGCTGTTCTCGTGATAGTGAGTTCTCACGAGATCTGGTTGTTTAAAAGCGAGCAGCACCTCCCCATTCACACTTGTCCTCCTGCTCCAGCTGTGTGGGACGTTCCTGCTTCCCCTTCACCTTCTGCCGTAAGTTTCCTGAGGCCTTCCCAGAAGCAGAAGCCTGTACAGCCTACAGAACTGTGAGCTGATCAAATCTCTTTTCTTTATAAGTTACCCAATCTCCAGTAGTTCTATTTATAGCAGTGTGAGCATGAACTAAGGCACTTATGGTTCAGACAGGGTGCTAAGCACTTCACATACTTCATCTCATTTAATTTTCAGAGAAATTTATTGGTTAGTTTTCATTATTACGCCCACATTACAGATGAGGAAAGTGAGGCTTAAAGATGTTGGTCATCTACAGGCCCTGAGATGCTCACTGTACTTGCTTCCTGGGGCTGCCATGAAAAAAGTAGCACAAGCTGGGTGGCTTATCACAACACCGTTCACTCACAGTTCTGGAGACTAAGTTTGAAATCAAGGTATCTGCAGGGCCATGGTCTCCCCACAGGCTCTGTGAGGGGATTCTTTCTGGATTCTTCTCAGCTTGTGGCAATTGCTGGCAATCCTTGGCCTCCCTTGCGTGTGGCAGGATCACACCAGTCTCAGCCTCTGTCATCCCACGGCTATCTTCCCTGTGTGTCTCTGTGTGTCTCTTCTTCTAATAAGGACATCTGTCATATTGAATTAAGGGCTCCCCTTTTCCAGGATGACATTGTCTTAAATTGATTATACCTGCTACTATTCTAGTTCTAAATGGTATCATATTCCAGGGTTCGGGAAAGGATACACATTTTGGGGGAGACACTATTTAACCAGGTACATTCTTTAATCCTATTTCTCCTTCCTGGACACACAGGAAGGCCACTCTTCCTAGTCTCCCTTACAATTAGGTTGGGTCCATGTTCCTGCCTTCTGGTCAACAGAATGAGAGCAGAAGCAATGCTCATCATTCCAGGATTGGCCATTAAACACCTGTGCTATCTTCCACACCCTCTTCACTCATCAGCAGATTAAATTTGGGGGAATCAGTGAATGACTCTAAGGAGGCCCTAGAAGATGGAAATGCCCTAAGATGGAAAAAGCAGAGGTCCTGCATCACAGCATGGAGGGCTTGCTTCTGAGGACTAAGTGGATTAAATAAATAAACCTTTACTATGCTGGGCCTCACACCTGCAAGCTCCCTGTTATAGCTGTTAGCCTCACTATAGCTGTTAGCCTTACTCTGGTAAACTGCAGAGTGGGATTCAGATGCAGGTGCATGACCCCAAAGCCTAGGTTCTCAATTGATATTTGGTTTTCTGACTATTGCTCTTGTTTATTTAGCTATTGATTTATTTTTTGTATGCGCGCATCAGTGGTTTAGCAGGTGAGGGCACTTGTTTGTAAAATGACCTATCGCGATATTGCCCACTAGTGATCCATGTGTGGATGTGCACTGCTGGGGAGCAAGAAGGCAAAGTCCAGAAGTGCTAGAATGTTCTAGTATATTAATCCCCAGCTCTTCACAGAGGAACCTAATGTAGAACTTCTGCGTCAGCCTATCCTTAGAAGGTCACCCATTTTCCTCATGTTGTTCCTCTCTATACTGCTAGGTGATGTCATGCCTCTTTCAAACCCTCCCTTTCCTCACCGGCCATTCCAGGGACTTGGCTGGGCTCTTGTTCCACACATATTTCAGTTTCTTGAGTGCACACTGTCTGCCAGGCACCGAGGAGAGGTGGTGAAGGAAGCTCTGCTGTCTCAGGGTTTCTATTCCTGGCGGAGGCTGAGATCATGTCCTGAGGCCCAGGCTCCTTAATGGGATTGGGCCACAAGACATGAAAGTGAAGCAAGAGACCAAGAGCAGGTGCAGAACTGTGCCTTGGCCTGGCTGGGAGTCAAGATGGTTTCCCAAGGAGTAGTAGTTGAGGTGACACCAGATGAGGACAGTCTGGGCGAGCTGGGTATGTAAGGAGATGCTCCAGAGCAGGGGAGGGAGGAAGGGGCTGACTGGAGCAGGGAAAGGAGACTGGGCCTTTCCTGGGCCTGGGTCCGTACAAGAGGACATGGCACTCAGGGTGACTTCGTGAGCTCTGAATGCACCTCTAAAGGGTGGAACTGCCTCATCTTAAGATAAAAGTTTGGAAGCAGCCATTTATTTCAGCTAAGCTTTTAGCTTCTAGAACAGTCTCCCAGATTTCTGAATAAGCATCAGCCATTAGCATAGACACAGGAAAATGCATGTGTGGTTGGTGATTCTCTGGCCTCAAATATTCTATTTTATGCATTGCTTTTCCTCATTTCTCACTATCTAGGGCCATGTTTTATACATTAAACATTTCTCAGGCATACAGTTAGAATCTCTGTTGTATATTGCATCATGAAATACTTGACACATGCAGAATATTACGTAACATACATGGAAGGCATGTGAATCAGCCACTCAGCCAGAATTATAATGAAACCAGTCATCCCATGTGCAAAAGCATTCTTTTTTCCTCACCACTTTCTATTTTATTTTCTCTTTAATTTTTAAAAATGAAGGTTACGTATTAATGGTAGAACACTTTTGCTATGAATAAAATTATTGTGACTAATTTTGTAAGGAAAATTTGTGGTCCGTTAGTTTTTAAAAAGCGAGTTTATTGACATAACAATAAACTGCCTCTTTTTAAAGTGTATGTTTTGACATATGGATACACCCTTATATTCATCTGTGCCGTCAAGACAATGAATATGTCTATCCTTCCATAGCAGTCGCTGCCTCTTCTCCTTGAACCCCCATCTGCTTTCCGTCACTACAGGTTAGCTTGCATGTTCTAGAATTTAATATAAAAGGAACTTTATGGTATGGATTCCTTTTTGGCTGGCCTCTTCCATGTAGCATAATGATTCTGGGATTCATCCCTGTTGCAGTACGTATCAGTAGTTCTTTCCTTTTTATTGCTGAGTAATATTCCATTACAGGTATTGATTGACTTACGACCTATGCAACTTACGACCATTCAACTTTACGACCACAATCGCTAGCCACGACTGCTCTGCGTCTGGCAGCACAAACGTTGCCCAGCTGGGCGTACGACAGTGCGGACCAGCTTCCGGCAGCACTACCATCTCTATATGGCATGCACCATTTCAAGTGTACCTATAGCCTACTCAACTTACGACCAAATCGTGTTACGACCGGTCTGCCGGTCCCAATCGTGGTCGTAAGTTGAGCCCTAGCTGTATGTGGATATATTACAATTTGTCTCTTGATGGACATTTGATTTGCGTCAAGTTTGGGGCTATTACAAGTAAAGCTGCTATGAACATTCATGTACAACTCATTGTTTGGATTTAGGCTTTTATTTTTCTTGGGTAATTTTATAACTTTCACCTCTCTCATAGTCACATATCTTCCACCATATTCCCACGGCTTCTGCACAGACCAGCCAGGATGGGGGTCAGGGTGTTTCTGCATCCCGATTTGAGACAACTTTAGCCACTGGGTTCTTGTCCAAGGAACGAAGCTTTAACTTGGCCTATGAAGTGGATGTGCACAAAGTATAATAGCTAAGTTAGCAAGAACAATTGTCTGGTGACCATTGTTTGTGACAACCAACATGAGGGAGGAGGGGAAGTCTTCCTTCATCTTGTCTTGATAATATTTTCTCCTTGCCATGAGATTAGCGAACGATGCCCAGGAACAATCTGTAGATAAAATACATTTTTAAAGTGTTTTTAATATCCGTTCCCAAAGTAAATGCCACAAAACCAACATGAGTATAAGCCAGGACAGGCGTAATGAATGGTGTTTATTTTTCATTAGGAGACCAGAACAATTCCCTAATTGCTAGCAGATTCTAGGATCTGCCTTCTTTGTAAACAGTGGCTCACAAAAAAAGTAATTAACAGAATAAACAGCCAATTTAGAGGGAGCAATTGCAATTATAAAATGTATTTAACGGTTTAAAGAATATTGGTGATATTTCGTAGAGGCTGTCTCTCCCGCATTTGAACAGCTGCACTCAGCCCACCAGACCCCACCCACAGACCCCCAACAAATCAGGACTATCCAGCTGGCTTGATCACTTTCTAAAAAATGTTAATTTTTGATTATAGAGCTAATTCATCCTCCTTATAGAAAATTTGCCAAATACAGAAAAGAATGACAAAGAAAATAAAAATCTCCCATATTCAACCTTTTAGACTTAGCTATTAACATTTTAGTTTATTTCCTTCCTCCTATGCAATTTATAGTTTGGCTCAAACTCTGTGTAGCATTGTGAATGTTGACTTTTTTTCTCCTTAGCATTATTGCATAAACATTTAATCTGCTTATTAAAGCTTTTTCTTTGTAAACACCTTTTGAATGGCTAAAGCATATCCCATTGTATGGACTGCCCATAATTTATTTAACCATCGCCCTTGTGGGTACTTAGGTATTTCCTCATCATTCTCTAGCATAGTGTTGCAATGAGTATCTGGGCAAAAATATTTTTAACTGTATTTTGGATAATTTCCTTGGATTATTATTCCCAGAAGTGACATTTCTAGATCAAAAGTTATGAAAGTTTTTGAGGCTCTTGATACAAATTGAGCTCTCTTTTGTTTTTTTGTTTTGTTTTGAAGACAGAGTCTCACTCTGTCACCCAGGCTGGAGTGCAGTGACACAGTCTTGGCTCAATGCAACCTCTGCCTCCTGGCTTCAAGTGATTATCTTGCCTCAGTCTCCCTAGTAGCTGAGACTACAGGCACATGCCACCGTGCCTGCACCTGGCTAATTTTTTGTATTTGTGGTAAAGATGGTGTTTTGCCATGTTGACCAGGCTTGTCTTGAACTCCTAACATCAAGTGATCCACCTGCCTTGGCCTCCCGAAGTTCTGGGATTACAGGCATGAGCTACCATGCCCCACCAGAAACTCAGCTCTATTTTCTGTACAATCTTCCAGTCGGGGTGATAAGAGACTAAACCCAAAGGCAATGATCATGGTTAGTTAGATTGCCATGTGGGAGCTGATGTGATGTGCCTCAAAAATCTCTAATTTCTTAGTCTGGAAAGAAGATAGAGGGTCCTGAAAAGAATCAGCACTTTCCAAGAGGCAGCAGCATTCAGACTTGGTATAACAATGTAACTTGGAGGGAAACCCCGCTTCAATAATGGAAATAAACAAAAGGACTCAGAAATGAGCTGTCAGTGATTGTCCAAGGTTGAGGGGAATGCTGGAAGCCTCCAAAACGAAAGGCAGTGGCCATGCCTCACTCCCAGGACTGGGGTGACCATCCACGTGAGTCCCCAACAATCAGTGTCCGTCTTCTGTAGTTGCCTCCTGAGGGTCTTCGTGGATTATAACTCCCTCCAGAGGCAGAAGTAGTATTGTTGGTACTATTTAAATCCCGTCTGCTTCAGTGTGTGACACAGGGTATGTAACAGGTGCTTACTAAATGAGACTTTAAGTTCCCTGAGGTTAGGATCAATGTCTGTCTTGATTGTTTTCTCTATTTTCAGTGTCTAGCACAGTTCCTACCATAGAGTAGACATTTAGTAGGCATGGCTTAACAGAATATATTTAGATAGTTGCTGTTTAACAGCTAGTTGATTCATTTATACAAAAGTTTGTGGGAGAGATAAAAACCCACTAGGTTTGGCTGAATTCCACCCTCTCATGTTTTCTTTCCTACCCCTCCTTACTCTGCTTTGCATACCCCCCAGGGCTGAGCTATGAACCTACCCAACCAGTGACTAATACGATGATCAGGTCTGTTAGCATGAGCCTATCACCCAAGCCCACTGGGATGGTGGTGTCTGCTCTTTCGCTGCTTAACTAATGAGGAAGCAAAGTTGCTGAAGTGTCTTCCTCATCAGAAGTGATGAGCTTGCCCATGATTCAGAGAAACAACTCTATCTTTCTCCTAATCTTCTGGGGGAAGCTGAGTTGGTTATTCATTCCATTTTTTAAAGAAAAACTAGTAACTCGTATTAATTAGTTCAGTACCCCAGAACTTACTTCAGATTCTGGCAACAATGGTCTCTCACCGTCAAGCTCCAGACCTTCCAAGGTGAGACTGAGTCACGTTGCTGGCAGGCTGACATCTTAGTAGCCATCACTGTCATTGCTATCGTAGCATCTAGAACCGTGCTGGTCTTGTGTTCACCATGGCAACAGGACAATGCACAGCCTCTGCATTTCCATTATCTTTTGTTGGTTTCCTAAAAGTGGTCTTTTCCATGCCAGCATTTTCTCAGCTTACCAATTACACTTTAGAATGCTTTTTGTCTGAGGTTTGCTTCTCTAGCATTGGAAAACAAATTCATGAAAAATGGTATGAATTCCAAATTTTGGGAAATGGAAATCAGCTTCGGCACCAACCGATTTTACAATGTGTAGTCTACGTTTTTTGAGACTGTATATAGAAAAAAGGTTAATTAAAACCATGTCATATCTTTTTATGTAGAGAAATCAACTCCTGTCTAAAGTGTGATTAGGCTTCTAATCTACCTGTGTGAGTTAGAATAGGCTGGATGAAGTTCAGCAAAGAATGACTCTCAAATCTCAATGGCTTTAACATGATACAGGTTCATTTCTCTCTCTGGCCCCTTGTCCATTGTGGGTCATCAAAGGGCTCTGTTCCATATAGTCACTCAGGGAGCCAGGGTAGCTAAGATGTCATCATCAGGAATGTTGTGTTTGCTGTGGCAGTAGAGGCAGACAGATGGTTGTCTATCAGCTCTTCTAGGCTTCAGCCCCGAAGGGACACATTGGCCAGAACAATTCATCTGACCACTCTCAATTATGAGGGTAGCTGGGGAATGTGGGGAAGCAGATGGAATATTTTTTGAGCACCACTGTATCTGCCAAAGCTGCCACAAGCAGTTACTCGTCTGGTCTATTTATTTTAAAACAGAGTTGAGAATTAGCTTTTCCATCTTTGCCTCCCTCCCCTCCCCTCCCCTCCTCTCAGAATATCTACATCTCTGTGTATCACCAATTACAGTTAGAGCTCCATGAAGCTAAAATTTTACCTTCTTTTTATATCCCCAGTGCCTAGTAGACCGTCAGGTACTTAATATGTGTATAGTCAGTGGTTATTGAATAAGTGATAATTGTGCAAATGGAAGCTTTACCTTGCCAGACATGATGCCGTGAAATGATCAAGGAATTATAATTACAGAGTTCTACAGTGCCAGAGAAAGAGGGAATCTTTTTGTCTAGAACTTTTGATGGTTCATTGACCATGAAGACACCATGGCTGGGACAACCAGTCAGTTTTTGGGCCAGTGATGCTCTTCTCTATGCAGGCTTTCTTGGAAGCTGTCTTCCTAGAGTGGACAAGCCCATGTCTTCATAGGAAAAAGATTTGTGGAAAGTGGAATCTCAGCTTTCATATTGCACTCCCCCCACACTCGGCCCCACTTTTCATTTTTCACTTCAGCTTCAGCACTGAGGCAATTTTCCCATATTTAAATCCTAGGAACTTTGTTCAGGTCTCAGGCTTCTCTAGGACTTAATGTTTACTTCTTGAAGCATCATGGTATAGTGGAAAGCACTTTGACTTCAAGGAAGAGTGTTTGGGGTTTAAATCCTGACTTCTGCAAGGTGATTTCTACATGGCCTTAGGCAGGTCACTTGCCCCTCCACCAGGGCTCTCCCCTGGGAAGTGGGAAAGAGCCGTGTGTCTCACAGGGTTGCTTTGGTGACTAGATAAGATGAAGTGTGTGTAAGGCCAACCAGAAGCAACAAGCTGAGTAGGTCTCTTGCTGTGAGCGCACAACCCCAGCCCATTGGGATAATGGCAGGGGTGGCAGCTGTCCTTCAACCACTTAGCCGATGAGGAGGCAAAGAATCCAAAGTTTCCTTCTCCTTATGAGATGACTGGCATGGCCAGGACCCAGTGTGGCATGGGAGTCAGTTCACAGGTATTGAAAATAAGCGCAATAGTGGTAGAAACTTGCTTCATGCCCTTCTCCAGCTTCTTCCTACTCCCATTCCATACCCCTTTCCCCCTTTAAATAAAAGCAGAGCCACTACTCAGCCTTCCTGAATGAAGGAGAGGTGACCCAGTCCAGCGTACCCTCTGGAGACCATGAAATGCCAGCTTCCTCCCCATGGGGTTGGGGTGGAGATCAGCTATTTAGCGATCTGCAAACTTGCTTCCCTCTCAGAGGAGGGAGGAGAGAGAAATTAAGGTTTCTCAGGCATAGGGAGGTACCCATCCAAATTCCACATACCTAGTCTGGGCTGATTTTCACAAAGCATTTTGAAATGCTTTGTAAATTTAATTGTCTTCAGACAGTGTGTTTGGATCGATTAGGTAATCAGTGCATTTGGTATGGTGGTAACTCCTTTCAATATCTAAGTAGAGCTAGATATTAGCTTTCTTGGGCACAAAATGCTCCCCAAGGCATTCAAGGCCCAGTGGGAGCCACACTCCCATAGGGCATCAGAGAGAGGCTGGGAAGGTGTGGGGCGTGCGGGGAGTCTGTGATGTTGCTGGGCCCAGCTGCTCTCAGGGTGGATCCATTTCCCTTCAGACATCAGTGGGTCAAGCCCATGCATGCTCTAACCAGCCATGGAATCTTTGTTCACTGCATAGTTACTGGTGACAAGACATTGAGCTAGACTCAGAGGAACTTGACCATAGGAAGTAGTAGAAGAAGGGATGGGAGGACCAGAATTCCTGGGCCGTGTGCTTTTCCTCTGTCCTCTTGTTTTACTTTTTAAATTAGAGATGGAGTCTTACGATGTTGTATAGGTTGGCCTCAAACTCCTGGGCTCAAGCAATCCACCCACCTCAGCCTCCCAAAGTGCTGGGATTAAAGGTATGAGCCGCCTTGCCCAGCCTGTCCTCTTGTTTAATACACACTACGAGGTACAGGGAAGAGACTTTATGAAGGTGCCATTCCTAGTGACAGCTGTTTTGGACAGCATAGGCCTAGATGAGGGGTCTTCAAACTATGGCTCGTAGGCGAAATCTGACCACCTGCAAGACAAGAGGAAGAGTTTAAAAATGATTATGTAAGTAACTGCTTTTGCCTATTGGCCTTCAGAGCCTAAGATATTTACTACCTGGCTCTGTAAGGAAAAGCTTGCTGAGGACTGGTCTAGATAAAAGCACAGTGGACACTGGTGTGTGGCCAGTCTCCTTCCTTTCCAGCTTCTGGGGTATGGGCTGTTGGCAGCTCATAGCTGGATTCTTCTCTGAGAAATGCACTTGGCCTGTCCAGCCCAAGGTTAAATGTACCTCCATAGAATGGTCAGTGAGTGAGTACAAAGACCCAATTCCCTTAGCTCAACTTGGGACAATTCTGTGGGGTCAACCCAGCTGCAGAGCTCTCATGGGGTAGGCTAAGGTCCATGTGGTGACTCACACCTCCACTCCTCCTTCATCCCCCCAGCCTCAGCCACTCCTATACAGGTGTCAATGCTGAGAGCTCTCTCCAGAAAACCTCCTGCCCACAAATCTCTGCTCTGCGTCTTCTGTTTCCCAGGAAACCATCCTGTGACAGCAGCTCTTCCTCGCTCCCCTGCAATGATCAACTTGGAGCCCAGTGGGGCTAGTGAGGAAGACTTTCCTGCTGGGAAGGTAGGAAGGAAGGGAGCTGTGGAGCTTGGTGTCCAACTTCCGTGTCCTCCTGAAGGCAGTGGCAGCACTGGGTCACTCATTAGCAACACCTTCAAGGCCCTTTGTGCTCTGGCCTCCCCTTCACCTTTCCAGCCCCATCGAAGCCAGTGCCTCAGTTCTATACCCCACCCATCAATCCTAACGCCAGCCCGGTGGCATTTCTCACGCTTCTCTGAAAGCCCCCTTCTCCATCTTGTCACCTGGTCTTTTCACATCATCTCCCTGTGAATACCTTCTCTATACTTGCCTGGCTTGTTTTTCAGGGTCATAGTTGACAAAGTAATAATAGTTAGCATGAAATTATCACTGTGTGCCAGGTACTGTTCAACACATGGTACATGTGATACCTAATTTAATCCTCTTGATAAACCTAAGCCACAGGGCCTCATTGTAGATGAGGAATTTGAGGCACAGACAGGTTAAATAACTTGCCAGGGTCACACAGCTCATAAACTGTAAAGGTAGGATTGAGCCTGAAATTTTGGCCCTGAAGCCCATCTGAGCTGTCTACTTGGAATTGTCTGTAAAGCATCTTTCTTCTAGAACAGCCTCTCTTCTTCGGTGATCCTGCCACCAGCCATGGCTCAACAGTCTAGAAGGGGCACTTGAGCCAAGCTGGGCTGATGAGTAGCTCCTCTGGGTACAGCTTCAGGATGGTGTCTCATCAGTAGAAGTAAAACATAAGAGTATTCAGTGGTTATATTTCCAACTATTTGGAAGAAATGAATCTGTAAGGCGAACCAGTAGACTGGTCCTCACACATAGAGAAGATGGGGAGAGGATGTTGGAGGCACTGGGACAGGCCTGGCTGCAGCCTGCTCTTCCTTGCCTGATACTTCTTTAGATTCTGGGAGCTCACGTCTCCTCCATTTGGCCTTAGCAAGGTCTGCTTGGGTTTCCGTGATTTGAAAGGCCCAAATGAAATGTTCCCTGCAGAAAGGCCTCACTGTCACCACCTTGCTGCAGGCTGGCTCAGTAGGAAGCTCAGGGTCTGGGTTTCCTCCGATGACAATGGCTGACAAAATAACAAAAGTCGTTTGGTCTGGACCTTAGGACCCCAGGCAGCTGTTTTCACATCTCCCCCAGCTGAGCAAGGGTGGCCAGAGTGCTGGGTGCTGCACAACCACAGACTTAGACAAAGTCGACACCAAGATCTAAAACATTTTAAGTGGAGCATTCTAGCTTTTACCAAAGTACACAAAGAACAGGAAGTGTGAAAATGAAGCTGTCCCCAGGGAGAGGCTACACGGAGAGGCATTGTCAAACAGGGGGCTAATGAGATCTGGCCCTCTCGAGGGTCCTCCAGTCAGATGAGCCTGTGGTTTCACCAAATTGGCTTCAGCTAACTTGGTCAGGCACCCAATGCATAGGTCCTGTTACATACACCGGGGTGTGATGCCTTTCCCCAACAGAGATGGTGGTAATTGACGAACAGGCTGGAGGCTATGGCAGAGTGCTGGAACTCAAGATATACAGAGAATAGTGGGCTGATGGTTCATCCTAGAGAACAGAAACAAAGAAATGGAAAAGGCAAACGGAGGACCCATGGAGGGGTGGAAGCCACGAGCCAGCAAAAATCCTGGATAAGGAGGAGCGGTAACTGAGTTACTACTGAGCTGTCCTAACGTGGGAGCCCTCGACTCAGGATGGAAACATGTTGCCTCTGAGCCGCCACAGTCACCAGGTGGCTCAAGCTTGGGGGTGTCCTGAATGATCTTCTTTTCCCAAGTTATGTACATCTCTGTGATGCCAGGTGGTGTCATCAGTATTCCTGTCATCCTCCTGGACATTGCTTAAGATCACCTGAGAGTATCTGTTTCCAGACACCTAAAGAGCTAAATCAACATAAAAGACAAGTGCTGGCGAGGATGTCGAGAACCTGGGGCCCTTGTGCACTGTTGCTCAGAAGGCAAAATGGTACAGCCATTGTGGAGAAAATCATGGAGGGTCCAAAAAAAACTGAAAATCGGATTCCCATATAATCCAGTAATCCACATCTGAGTGTCATCAGGAAGAACTGAACTCAAGATCTCAAAGAGATATTACCACCTCGATGTTCATTGCAGTGTTATTCACAATAGCTAAGAAGTGAAAACAACTTAAATGTCCATGGACAGATATATGGATGAAGAACATGTGATATATACATACAATAGAATATTATTCAGCTTTAAAAAAAAGGAAATCCTGCCATATGCAACAAGATGGACAGATACTATAAAATCCCACTCATAGGAGGAATTCGAAATAGTTAATGTCATAGAATCAGAGTAGAATTATGGTTACCTGAGGCTGGGGGAGGAAGAAGTGGGACACTGCTGATCAATGGGCATAAAGCATCAATTATGCAAGCTGAATAAGTAAAGAGTAAGCTGCCCATCGCACTGGTGGTTACTAATGCTGTATTGTACACTTAGAAATTTGTTATGAGGGGCCAGCCATGGTGGCTTATGCCTGTAATCCCAGCACTTTGGGAGACCATGGCAGGTGGATCACCTGAGGTTGGAGTTCAAGACCAGCCTGACCAACATGGCAAAACCCTGTCTCTACTAACAATACAAAAATTAGCCAGGCGTGGTAGTGCGTACCTGTAATTCAAGGTACTCAGGAGGCTGAGGCAGGGAGAGTGGCTTGAACCTGGGAGGCGGAGGTTGCAGTGAGCTGAGATCGCACTGCTGCGCTCCAGCCTGGGAGACAGAGCGAGACTCCATCTCAAAAAGAAAAAGACATTTGTTTCAAGGGTAGATCTCATGTTACATCTTTTCACCATAGTAAAATTTAAAAAATATATTTTAAAGTGCTAAACCAGCAAACAGAACACAGGATGTCTTGGGGCAAAGGTGTCAGTCAGGGAAGTCCTGCTAAGCAAGCAAACGCTCCTGAGCCCTGAGCAGATGCTGGCCTTTGAATGATCACCAAGAGAACCTGACCGCCACCTTAGTTTCCTCTTCCACTTATTAATCACAGTTGATGATACTTAACCATATGTTGAGGTGAAATTTACACAATGTAAAATTAATCATTTTAATGTGAACAATTCAGTGACATTTTAGCACATTTACAATGTTCTGCAACTACCATCTCCAACTAGTTCCAAAACATTTTCAACATACCTAAAAAACAAACAAATCCCGTGTCTATAAGCCATCACTCCCCATTTCCTCTTCTCCGCAGCTCTGGTCTGCTGTCTCTGTGGATTTACCTATTCTGGATATTTCATGTAAATGGGATCCCTCAGTATTATGACTTTTTGTGTTTGGCTTCTTTCACTTAGTGTAGTGTTTTCACAGTACAGCCACATCGTGACATGTTGGTACTTCAATACTTTTTATGGTTGAATAATATTCCATTGTGTGGATTTATAACATTTTCTTTATCCATTCATTATTTGATGGGTATTTGGGCTATCTACACCTTTTGCTTATGTGTGGTCTGCTGTGAACATCTTTTGACGTTTTTTTAAAATCACAAAAATCACAGCTGGAGACAAGCCCAGGGCCCGGTGCCCTGGACATGCCAGCTTATCCTGGTGGTCTCTTGTACAGTGTTAATGTGGAAAAGGGCACTCTACTTCCACTCTGACAGGTTTACATGGAAAAACTCAGGGAGAGAGTCTCTATAGGCGTCTCTGAAACTCACCTCTTAAAAGCCCACCCTGAGGTTGCTTAAGAAATTACTAGGTAACTGAAGCAATAACTTTCAAGATCAAAATATATATTTTCCCCCTCCATAGAACACAGTGCCCATAACTCCTGTGATGCTTTTAGCTGTTCTCAGGAATAAAGTAACAACCCCTCTCCTTCCCTCCTGCTGAATGAAGCACGGGAAGGAAAAAAGGGCAATCCAATGGGAATCATAAACAGAGAAGAGAGAAATGCTCTTTTAAAAAATTCTCAAAATATTTAAACCTGGAAAAGTGCAAGTAAATCCCAGCACCGCTGACCCCAAGAGCCAAGCGCTGGCCCTTTCTGTGCATCCTGAGGTCTGAGTCTGCGGTTGTGGGCACACAGGAGGGAAGGCATCGCAAGCTGTCAGCATCGCAAGCAGATTCTCATTTAAATTCCAGTTGCATGCCTGAACGTTGTTTCTTCCGGAAATGTCAGCTCTCTTAATTCTTTTCCCTTTTAAAGAGATCCAAATGATTTCCCCCTGATTGAAGTAAAAAGAGTGTAAATATTTTAGCATTTCATAAAACTGGAAACATTAGAGGCTACTTTCACAGTCATTTGAATAACAGCAAGCATTTCCTACACATTCTAATCAATTAACTTTCCAGGGTAATTTTTCAAGGGAACACAATGGTTCAAAACCGGGCCAGTTACCCTGTTGCCTGCTCACATTTCTGCCACTTTGGTCATGGGGAATTCACCTATAAAGGGAAACGGAGACTCCTCTTGCTTTGACCACAATAAATTTAGTGTATTTGCAAGGGGTGGGGTGGTGGCCGTGGAAGCTGGCATGTGTTTAGGCCCTGTCTGGGGCATGTGGACGAAGAGAGCCTTCTCCTTCTTACTGGCATCAAGGTTAAAGAGAAGAAAATGGGTTGCTTTCTTTCTACCTACACAGCAGAAAAAGCATTCACAAATGAGAATTCCCTCAGCCCCAGCCAGTTGTCTAAGGAGCTACTTTGCAGAGTATAATTTCGTGTCGCATTTAAAAAAAAAAAAAAAAAAAAAAAAAGACTCCTTGCCAGGGTTCCCTCCACTAAAGGCCATTTGGAAGAGCTTGGCAAGTTTAACGATGCCCTGAAATGTTGTAGAGAAGAAAAGTATGGACATCAGCAAGGAGCAGGGAGGATGCAGGCTTTGCCCGCAGAGAATTCAGAAGGCACTCGGGTGTCTCCTGTGGGAACCTCCACCTGTGACAACACAAGCCCGGCCTCCATGGTGGAAGCCCAGATGAGGACTCCGTCGCCAGATTTCAAAGCATGGCCTGTGCCTTTGGGCTGTGACTTGGTAGAAATGTTTATTTTTTACTTGAGCCTTGTGCAGATGAAGGGAGCTACTGGCTGCTGGTGCCTGTTTCTGATTTGTTTGGCTCCTGGTTAGGAGGGAGGCAGGGAATTGGAACATACCGCCCATGAGGAGCTAATGCATGCTTAGGTCTGGTTGGCTGAGCTGCTCCGTCTCACTTGACCAGGGCTTCTGTGCTTCAGAAGAGGCCTCACCTTGGGAAAGTGTGAGGACTGTCCTGGCCAGCAAAGATGCCAACGTGGAAGAGCGGTTGGAGACAGGGATGCTCTGTTCCCTGACTTTAAAAAGCAAATATGTGGAGAGTGGAGGGTGGGAGAGGAGATGAAGTGTTTCATATCTCCTCGCCCGAAGAGGGCTGAAGATTTGCATCTGGTGGGTACCCAGGACCCAGAACACAGGCTGAAGTTCCCCCTCGCGCTGAGAGATGCCTCCTCACTGGCCAGAGATGACAAATGTGGCAACAGAGCCATAAATATCCTGAGTCGGGAGAAGATGGACAGGGAGAAGTCGTTAGCGGTGACAAAGGGTCTCCGTAGTCGAGCATCACATGCCTAAAAATGATTGCTAAGGTTAAAGCCAGTGGTGAGGGAGAGGGAAGGGGAGACCTGCAGGGAGATGGGGCTGTCCCTGGGCTGTTTTATCTGAGGTGGCAGAGGTTCAAGAGGCCTCCGGTCTGCACCTTCCACAGCCTGGCCAGGGGAATTTGCTGCTCTCTGTTGGCATATTCAGGTTGGAGGCCTGCAGGAGAAGGCCACACACTGCAGATCGAGCAAGTCGCTGAGATTTCATAACCGGCTACACTTCTGTATTTCTGAATAGAGTGACAGGAAAATCCTAACACGGTCTTGAGAAATATTGTCTCAATTAACTGTCTTTATTACTGCATAGCGCTTTGTTTTACTATATACTTTCGTCGGCAAACCATAGCAAACAATTTCACTATGGCAAACAACATTATGTATGTTCCAGCTCCTCTTCCATTTTGCACTTATTTTGTCATAAAAATAAAAGAAAGACAAGGAAACCTCTCGTTCATCACTAGATAAAAAATTTTCGTGCCATTTCCTTGGGAGGGAGAAAAAAAAAGAAATTAAGAAAATTTAGGGTGATGCTTCTAGTACCTAAACACGAAAGTATCAACCGATGTGTTCTTGAAAATTGAAAATAAAATTATAGAGAAAATGTTTTATTTGATTCTCTGTTTATGGGAAATTCATTTTATTTGACTTTTTTATTTGTAATATCAACTATGGAGCAGAGCACCGTTTGCAAGGTGCTCCCTCACGGTCTCATTCTTCTAAATTATTAATGCTGCGCTGTTGATATATTGTCAGCCTTGTACATACATTCTATGAAAATGAGTTTTACAGTAGGTTGGGATTTATAACAAAGCTTGACATATGCAGCTAATTCACCTACACAGTCCTGTCAGTTTTAGGTTCATAAATAATTGATACTCGGGGCTTGAAGTTCAGCTACTGTTAGTACTTCAGCTGTTAAATTTCAGCAGCATAATGGATGAATATTTGTTTATAATTTCTGTACATGGTCCCGATGTCAGCTCCCTTACTTCATTTGCATAGGTAGATTGAGATGTTGGAAGTGTAATGAGCGCGTGAAGATGACGAATTGTTTGCCAGGATGCCGGTGCGGTTCTGTAAATGTTTGATTAGTTCTGAATGGATTACTGTTAGATTATCTGGTTCAGAGGTTAACATGAGCAGCTCTTTGCTCCCAGAGCTTTTGTGATCCCTTGCTGACAGATTTTAAAATTCATACCGTGAGATCAGAGCTGCAAAGGCAAGGGGGTGTTCTCGGCAACAGATGTTTGGTAATTAAGCATACGGCTTCCTTGTTTTGGAGAGCTGGAGGAATTTCAAATTGGCAGGATTTGTTCCATTGGAGGAAGCTGGAGTTCTAGAGAAAATATTCTTACTCCCCACCTAGGTGTTGGTGGCTCAGCTTCCCAATGACAGTAACTGGAAGGACGAGTCACAGAGAGAACTCTGGGGAGGAGGGACTCCAATGCCAAGGGAGGGCAGCTGCTTGTGATTTGTCCACATTGGGAACCATGGAAATGGTCTGCAAATCATTCCCAAAGATGTGTCTTAGCTGGAGACCAGCAGGTAAAAAGGCCCAGACATCTCATTTGTGACCCAGAAGGTAAAGTGGTTTGGAGGCCTTAGGGGGAGAGGAGGGCTTTAGCAATTCCCAATAAATGACATCTATACAGAGCCTTTGTGCTGACATGGGCCAGCAAGTGGTTAATATCAAAAAGCAGACATCCAAAGAGGCATTGACACCGTCCCACTCACAGAAAGAGAGAGAGAGAGAGAGAGAGAGAGAGAGAGAGAGAGAGAGAGTGTGTGTGTGTGTGTTTCAACCCAAAGAAAGGAAGGACTAAGTGAAAGCCATGAATTTGATCCTGTTAATTCTTCTCAATGAGCTTCCAGGAGGAGGATGGGCCTGGCAGCTCCTCCAGACTTGAGGCAGCCCAGCATAGCTGGACCCTGGTGCCAACTTGGTCCCTCATTGCATTTCAAGGCTATGCAAACCACCTACTTAGCACCCACCCCACCTAGCAGGGCTTCCCTCTCCATCCATGCCTGTCCCTTGAAACCTACCATGAAACCTCTGATGCTCCCCTTCTCTCCCCACTCCCCCCAGCACCGAATCAGAAAATGGAGGCAACAGGGCCTTCATGAAAAGATTTAGTGCTTGCAGCTAAACAGAACTGAGTTCCAGCGCTCTCTTGAACTGTATTTTCCCAGTCCCGCATCCAGTTCCTTCGCTTGTCTGGCAATCATGTTAGTGATTATATGGGTAATGAAACACGTGCTCTTTTTGTCTGAGCCTCTGATTAATCTGCCTTCTCTTTAGCCTTGATTTATGGTGCTCAACTCTGGAGGTGAATGCTGGCCCATCAGTTCCGAGGCTTATTACAGACGCAGGGGCTGCTAAATGCCTCGGAGGCTTGAATTGTTTCTTGACAGCCAGGCTTCTTGCTACATTCCCTCCAATCTGTTTTGGTTCCTGGTGTGACCTTTCATACAGTAAAATACATTAGTTGAATAGCACAGTCTCATTAAAAGAGTGAATTAACCGAAGAGTCTTTTTAACTAAATGACAGCCAAAGGACTGGGTGCTAATAGCCACGAGCAGTTGGAAACTTAACTCATGAATCAGCCCTGTTAATACTGCCTCATGCCTGAAGCGCTGAGGGTACCGCGCTCTCTGCCGGCTCTCGTAAGAAGAAAAGCTCATTACTTTCCTCCTGATGGGAGAGAAAGAGTGAGCGAGCAATAATAAAGCTTGAATTTTTCAATACTGTTAAAAATGGAGCTGACAGATTGCCGACAATAGGAGCAACGGGCCCAGACGCTGCGTCCGGAGCCGCTGAATTAGCAATACCATATATCATACAATCTAATTAAATCAACCCGGAGAATGAAATTAGTTTTCTGTGAGTGAAATGGCCTCTGAAAGAGCTCTATTAAATGAACTGGAGAGCATTAATTAAATAATTCACAGTGAGGGATTTTGCATTTATACAAAAATTGTGCACTTAATTGTCCATGCTGTATTACAGATCTGGCCTTATGTTAACAATGTGTCGAAAGCACACTTACTGGAGCACATCAGGAGCATTTGAACACAAGCACAGCTTGGAAAGTTTTATAGGTTGGGCCAAGGAACCTAAGAAATAGCTTCCAGGAACACTGAGACCTCAAAAGTTGCACGGCAAGGTTTTGTGCTCCTGGTAAAGTTTATTTCCAAGGACTCTGGTGGACTTCTGTGGCGTATTGTAATGCTTACCCGAGATGCTCAAGGAGTTGGGTTGGCAATTTCTTGGGAAGGGGGTTGGAGAGCTCCTCCTGGCTTGACCTCTGTCGGGGTTAGTTTGGAAACTTGGCAACTGTCTGGCGGATTTTGGTATCTGTACATGTTCATCTGGAAGAATCAATTTTCTTTTTTTTCCTCCCAAACATATTACCCAGTTATATGGACTCACTCATGTAAACCCAAGCATATTGGGTGCAGTGAATGAAAAAGTGAATTTAGATACAACATGTTAGAGAAATCAGACACCATCCTTCTCAGAGTCACGGATCTCAGGGTTGAGAGACCATAAAAGTCATTTAGTGGAAATCTTTCTCCTCCTAAGAAACACCTGAATTTCCTCTATAATATTCCTGCTCAAATACTTACCAGAGCTGAGGAGCTTCCTCTTGCTCCAGGGAGCCCTCTCTATCATTAGACAGCTCTAATTTGGGGCAGTCTGGGCAGCACAGTAAAGTGGTTGGGACCTCAGGCTTTAGGCTAGATTTCTGGGTTTGAACACAAGCTCACTACTTACTAGCTGTATGATCTTGGCCAAGTGACTGAACCTCTTTGGGTCATAATTTCTCCATATACTGAGAAAGAGATAATAATGATACCCAGATCCCAGCACTGTTAGGGGGATTAATTGAGCTCGTACATGGACAGCACTTAGAACGGTGTTTGGCACATACGTGTTGGGTAGTATTTTGCTATTACTAAGCTTCTCCTTTCACACTCCTGGTTTGATATCTTGGGACAAATCATAGCTTGATTTTTGAAAGTCTAATTTAAAAAGTCTTCCTTGTCTTTACTGTCTCCTGTTAATTAGAGAACTTGGTGATTGAAAAGGCGTAACTTTTTTTTTTGGTTTGTTCATTTTAAATTTAAGACTTTTGAAAGTTTTAAACATTCTACCTACTTTGGAGCCAGCTTTCTCCACCCATGGATTCATTTTCCAGGGCGTGTGGATGCTGAGGTGCTGTGGTGGACGAGTCAGACAAATCTCCATTTCCATGGAGTTTTCATTCCCATTTTCCTTTCAACAATACTAAAGACGTTACACATTTTTAAAAAGTCCTTAAAATGGTGAAAATTAAAAAATATCAGAAACATAAATCCTTATAGAATGTCTGAGTAGAAAAACAGATATTAGGCTGGGCAGGATGGCTCACACCTGTAATCCCAGCGCTTTGGGAGGCCAAGGTGGGTAGATCATGAGGTCAGGAGTTCAAGCCCCCCAGCCTGTCCAACATGGTAAAAACCCATCTCCACTAAAAATACAAAAAGTTGCTGGGCATGGTGGCATGTGTCTGTAATCCCAGCTACTCAGGAGGCTGACGCAGGCAAATCGCTTGAACCCAGGAGGCATGCAGTCAGCCGAGATGGTGCCATTGCACTCCAGCCCAGGCAACAGAGCAAGACTCTGTCTCAAAACAACAACAACAACAACAACAACAAAACAAAACAACAAAACCAAAGATACAAAAACATTAGAAATGATAAGACCACCTTGCAGATAACTAAACCATCCTTATAATACACTCCCTTTGAGGCCCATGTTTTATACCCGGGACTCCCAGTCTGTCTACACTACTCTCCACTAAGATATCATTTTAATTCCTCAGCGGTCTTGGGCGGTTCCAAATGAAGCAAACCACTCAGAGACACAACCAGCAGCATCCTAAACAACACACCTCCACACAACAGTTTTGTTGACTCTCTTTTTAAAAGGTGCAAACCAGTTTGTTTATTTCTAGAATTTTTACCTTAGCAATCCTATATGTGTTACATGCCTTTATCCACTTGCTTTAGAAATAGTGAAAAATAAGCCTAGTCTTGTATTTCATTAAAAGAAAAAGTTAAGATTTTCAATAGGATAGAACCTTACAGGATAGTTCAGTCATCAGAGGTTGCAAACATTAACATTTTAAGCCCCTGCCATGTAGACAGGCCCTATGATTCTAAATAAAATAAAATAGACTCCCTAAGTCATCTATTTTTCCTCCTCAAAGGAGAAGTTTAGCACCTGCTTGGCAGGGCAAAGTAAAAGAATCAATCAAACCAAAACATAGAGAGCAGGAGCTGGTCCAGGATGGAGACTGAGAGTAAAGAGGAAGGGCATGAAAAGCTTTGAGACATTTGTAGAGCCTGCCAAGGTTGGAGCGCCAAAAGAAAGTGCCTGCTAAGTGCCTGCATTGCTATGGGTACTAATGTAGTTTCTTTCAATATCATACGAGACGCTCAAATAACGATTAGAATTATTTTTGGTTGAATTGTGTTTCTTTATGACAATTTTGAGATTGAACCACTTGGATCTCTAAAAGTTTTTGGGTTCAAAGTCATATACATTTTATATACAAGGTATTAAGTTCGTGCAAAAAGTGACTGCAGTTTTTGACATAAGGGCACCTTTATAGCAAAACTTACTTTTTGCACCAACCTAATAGATGGGAAATCAGATATATCTAGTTATTCATACTTCCACCAAATAATTATTGAACATTTACTATTTCCACAGGAGGTACAAAGATACTCAGATAGCAGTCCTGTCCCCAGGAGTTCTAAGTCTTACACAGTATGTGCTGAATAAATATTTGTTAAATAATGAATGAACAAATGAATGCCTGCTGAATAGAGGAACTAAAGCATGTTAACTCTAGTAAGGGAATAACAACAACAAAACCAACACTTATTAAACTCCTACTATCATCCAAGCAAGCACTGACATGGATTTATTCTTTAAGATGTGCCGTGAGTCCTAAGTGAGGCAGAAACACTGTGGGAGTCTGAAGGAGAAAGCAACTTTTTCATTTTTGTTGGGGGCGGGGGGGACAGAAAAACAGAGAACTGTGAGTCAATTACCAGCATACATGCTAGTCTTGCGGTAATGCATGACGTGTGTGGTCCCTGCCTTCAGAGAGCAGGGACACAGTTGGACAAATAAGGAGGGTGAGAGGTTCACATAAGGCCATCTTTAACAAGTGCCTCCAGATGGACCTGCAATTGTTGCTGTGAAGGCCCAGCATGAAGAAGGTGGGTCACTGTCATCTGTGTGCTGAGGATGTGAGGGAAGGACTGAGGTGGTCAGACAAGGGTGTGTAGAGTTCAGACAGGCAACAAGGGAGGCAGATGATGTCCATCCATGGGGTCCAGTAGGATTGAGAGGCAGGAGGTTATCCTGGACAGAGAACAAGGAGGCCAGACCAGTGGGGCAGGGATTCACGCAGGTCCAGGATGGGGAGGAATGAGAGAGCAGGGCGAGGTAGAAAGCTTCATGGCTGAGTGTGGAGGCCCAGAGCACCAGGAAAGGAGCTTCTCTCATTGCTGGGTAACAGGAAGCCTCACCATCCCATCACCTAGGGGAGGGTGGGAGGGTGCCTTTTAGGAAATGCATAGTTATGGCTATGCCTAAATGGACTAGTGGTACCAGGCTGGGCAGAGATGGTTGCAGGAACCAGGTAAGAGCCCAGTGCACACTCAGGTTGCCAGAGACAGGGAAGCAGCATTGACTGTCAAATGCCTGCTACCTTTCTAAGAGGGACCTTGTTCTGATCAATAGCAGCCTTTCAGTTACGTGATTAGGCAGGGTATCAAAAACAATGCTGCTCAAATCCAATCTTGAGCTCCAGGTCTTCAACTGGTGGCCAGTGACAGAAGGGCAGGAGGAAATATGAATTTCCCTCTCTTTTGGTATTGATAGTTCCTGTGAATCACGTGTGGGCTTTGATTCCCTTTTTTCCCCCATGGAGCAGGAAGGAAGGAGAGTGCTGGGGTGGGGACGCAGGCCTCCCTGGGCCAGGCATCTGATGGGGGAACAGTTTCCTTGGGCCAGGGACCAAGTAGAGCCAACATGGAGTGTGATGGCATTTTGACTCTATGACTTCCCACCACCGGCTGGGATAGTCACCGGGGTTTTGTTGTGTGGTGGGTGGCTGGAAAAGGCATGCGGGGTGCCACAGGAGACAAGCAGGTTGTGTAGGAGCAAGCCGGGGTATGTAAGAGTGTGCTGGTGCAAGCCCCAGCCCATCTGCAGGTTGACAGTGTGTGGAGCCCTAGTGGAACCTGACTTGGTGACTCTCCCTGTCTTAATGTCACAATCACACACAGAACAAGCACACCACTGACCGATCAGGCAGACGGGGTCTTGTGTTGAGACTGTGGTAAGGTAAATACATCATTGCCGAGATAAAAAGCCTTCCAAACTGTGGGCGAGCCCCTCTTGCCTTGCAAGCCCTGGCCTGGGCCCCTTCCAGCAAGTTGCCAGTCACTCTTGGTCATTGGCCTGACTTGTGGCTCCTAGAAACAGCAGCCTCCCCTTGGCTCAGATCCTCCCCTGCCCCGGAGCATCACTTGCATTTGGTTTTTTGCAGGCTGAGCTCTGGTTATCCAGCCTACCTCCCCACGTGAGGCCGTTTGGAGGGTAGGACTGTCAAGTATTCAATCATTTGCACCATTACCTTTAATATTAGCTGTATTTAGTTTATTCATAAAGGCCTGTCTCACATGAGAGGATTCTTTCCATAATCGTGACAATTGTGTTCAAGCTCCCCTCTGAAATGTGTCATCTGTCTCCTTCTATGGTGATCAGTAAAAATCCAAATGTTTTCGCTGGGGTTGGAAAGAGAGGGATTTATTTGGTTCTCTCTCAGCCTCTTTTCAAGAAACTCAAATCTTGTCAGGCCATGAGCACTGCCTGGGCAGCTCTAGGTGGACGTGTTTGGACACAGCAGCTGCCTCAGCAGGAGGCCTCAGGTGGTGGGCAGTAGAAACGGAAGGAACCTTGGGATTGGGTATTACAAACTCCCAATTTCATAGCCATGGGGACTGAAGCCTAGAGGGGCTTCGAGGGAATTGTTTGAGCTGCCTCAGCAGGTCAGTGGTGGGTCTGGGTTTGAACCCAAGTCTCTTGTTCAAGGGCTTTTCCTGCTGCATGTCCGGGCCTCAGGCCCAGCCTGAGGACTGAGACGCTGCAAAGTGATATGTGCCTGGGAAGCTATGGCCCATGCTCTGCGTGCACTGCCCTGGTTGTCACGCTGCAAAAGAACTCATGCTCCTGATTTTCAGCTCAATAAATGGAGGCTCAGAAAAAATGAAGTTGTTGTCTGAGTCCTCACAGCCAAGAAATGGCACCAACGTTTGGATCCAGGATTGCCTGGAGCTGTGCACTGAATGTTTATGTCCCCCTAGAATGCAAACATATGTTGTTTGGAGGGAGTGCCATCAGGAGGTGATTAGGTGATGGGGGCCCCTCAGGATGGGATTAGTGCCCTTATATGAAGAGGCTCCATAGGGGGGTTTTCTCCCCCTCTCTCTCCTCTCTACCCTGGGAGAAGACAGCTGTCTGCAAACTAGGATTCTGGTCCTCAGGAAACACTGGATCTGCCGGCACCTTGACCTCAGAATTTGGCCTCCAGAAGTAGGAGAAGTGTTTGCTGTTGAAGCCACCCAGTTCCCCCTCTGCACCCACCTTGCTGTGCAGTCTCCTGAGCCTGTGCTAGAGACCAGCCTGCTGGACTTCACTGGAAGCCCACGGCCCTCAGCAGTGTCTGTGAAAACCAGAACCAAGCAAGACTTGGAACACGATGGACACCTCCAGTGTGACTGCTCCCCACTCTGCCTGTGACCCTGCACTGGTGCAGGTCACCTGAATGGTGGTCTCCTCCCAGAGTGGGATGAAAGCATCTGCCCTCAGGGTCCCTTGACTCAACTTCCTCATCTCCCCAACTCTTGCCACTGTACGCTTCCTTCCCACAGCCCTGGTGTGGGAAAGGGCAGGGGATCCCCTCCTCTTTCTGCCTGTCTTTCCTCACTATACCTTCTGTGCCTCGTCTATGCATGTTGGCTGAGGGCCAGCCTGAGGAACTGAGAAAAATCTCCTCTGTCGCAAAGCCTTGCGCCTTGTTATGTTGCAAAGTTCTATTTTGAATGTTAGAATTGAAATATAATCTCCTTTCTTCTGTAACAAATTCTCATCTTCCCTGAAGCAAGCTGTTCCTACAGGCCAGTGAGAGAGAAAGCCAGGTACTCAGTAGAAGTAAAAAGAGAATCTCATATTAATATTTAGCCAAACATTCATCCTGTTATTTATTTATTCACTTGCTTACTCCTTTATTAAGTAACTCATGTTCACCATTTGAAAATGACAAAATACTGATAAGTATTTGATGTGTTTCATTCCAGACTTTTCCTAAGTGCCTTGTATACAAGTCTTTTTTCCACAAAATGAAATTATGCTCTACGTATTGATTTAAAGCTCACTTTTTGCAGTGAGTGAACAATTTGGAACTGTAGGAAAATCTTGCCCATCTAGTAGACTTCTCCACGCTTCTTCCTGGCTGCTGAGTCTTCCATTTTTTTTCTTTTTAAAAGTGTGGTCACTTATTCAATCAGTCCTTTATCACATATCTGAATGTTGTTGGGCTGCAGCACAGGTGTTTTGTAATTTGGAGGAACACAGTCTTTCTCCTCCCACCTGTATGATGAATGCTTTTGCTATAACCAACCAGAACAATGGGGTAAACATCTGGATATTTGAAATGGTATCTGATGTTAAGTGGACAGAAAGACCACGTGCAAAATACAGAAGCTTTCATTTCACCCAGATGTGTTTTTCCAGATATTTGGAATCTCACAGAAGGCATTCCAGATAGCCTACTCCCCTCATTTTCTGGTTTCTTGGACTTCTGCACCAATTGTTTGGATTAAGGGGTTGTCCTGTTTCTACTCATTCTTCATGATATTCTGGAAATTCCGGGTGCTTCTTTTTATCTCATCCCAGAGTGTGTTCTGTTGTTTATGATTTCCTTCTTGTGGTCATTGAGATTTTAAGAGTCTCTTTCTCAACTTTTTAATTTGAAAATCTTTAAATACACAGGAAGGTTGAACAAATGGCACAATGAACATATGTGTACCCATGACTTAGGTCAAACTTTGTTTCCGTTATCTGTTGCTATATAACAAACCACCCCAAGTGCAGTGGCATGAAAACCACAATTTCTCATTTCTCATGAGTCTGTGGGTTGACTGGATGATTATTCTGCTTTACATGGTGTTGGCTGGGGCACTGGGATAGCTGGAATGTCCAAAGTGATCTTACATGACCAGGAATTCAGAGCCCATGGCTCTCTCCATGTGGCTGTTTGGGCTTCTCTGCCGCATGGGGGCTAGGTTCCAAGAAGAAATGGACCAAGACACAAAGCAGAAACCACAAAGGCATTTTATGACCTCACCTTGGAAGGCACGCAGCATCTCCTGGCAGTTTTGTTCACAAGGCCTGTCCAGATCCAACGGGAGGGAGCTCCATCTCTTGACAGAGGCTGGTGAGGAGAGAGTGGAGAAGGAACGGTTGGCAAGGTCACAGGGCAGAAGGTCATGTGGAAGGGGAGATAGTGTTGCCTTGGAAATGTAATCTACTACAGCTTTTCCTCTGGCTACAAACATTGACATCTCTCCCACCTGCAAAAAAACTTGCTCACTTCCTCCCCTAAAAGTCTCACCCCATTACAGTGTCACACTGGGGCTCGAAGTCCATCCTGTCATCTAATTCAGGTGTGGTTCCTCCACACAGGGGCCTGGGAACTAAAGGACACAGACCCAGCATGCCATGGGGAGACAGGGACAGGATAGCTGCAAGACAGTCCCGTCCAAAAGGGGGGCATTTCATACTATGAGTGCTCCTGTTCCTGTTGACCCCGCCCATAAACAAGCAAACAAGACAGGTTATCTTTGAGTCATGGGCACCGATATGGTAGATTTGGGCCAATGTGAATTTAGGGTGCAAAAGTCGTATCACATATTGTATTATTATATATACTAAAATAGCTTTTATTTATCAATGACTTCTGGATTTCTAAATCCAATGGGCAATTCCCAATCTTCATTTTATTGAACTTCGTAATACACAAGACTGATATTCACAGCCAATGGGTTGGTGAGCCACCTTTCTGTTAAAAAATATTCAAAAGGAAAAAAAAAAAAAAGAAACTCCAGCTAGTTATCTACACAGGAAAAATAGGTGGTTAACAGCTTCCCGTGGTTTCCAGGCTCTGAGGACTGTCTAAGCATCTCCCAAAGTAGGAAGGTCACCATGGTGAGTTTACCACTTAACACATCAGATTCCAGTGGTCTCTGTGCATGGCACTGATTTTCTTCATGAAATGAAGCTTGAGTGCTGGAAATGGCCCCAGACCATCTTATACAATCTCCTCATTCTGTAGACAAAGAAATCTGAGGCTCTGTGGATGGCAGACACTTGGTCAAGGTCCCACGGTGACTTAGTGGCAGAGCCAGGGGCATTCTCTATCTTCTCATACAATAGCCTGTCTTGGATAATTGCTTGTTCTCCATTCTGTACACACCTACAAGGTTTCTGCTGTGGGGCAGCTATTGTACCAGGCATGAGGCCTACAGAGAGAAAAATACACACTCTCTGCTCTGAAAATGCTTAGAGTCCCAGCCAGTGACACACGCGAGGAGGAGTGGCTTTAGTTGACACCATGTGGATGCCGGGTCTCTTGGAAGGTTTTCCTTGTAGGAACCAGTGTTAATGGCATCACGTTCAAGACTTTGTGGACTCCTGATTCTCGAAGGGGGGTCAAGGTGCAGACAGTTGGCATGGTACCACCGAGGCTAGCTGTGCGCCGCGGGAATAGAGTGGGTGGAGCCACATTCTGCCACACTGACCACGGCCTCTGTAAAGTGAATTAGGAGCAATTGCCAAATGGACCAACGTCTGCTTCAGTGTCTTGAGAAAGCTGAAACTACAAATCGATGTGTATAAAATTAGGCTCTCGAGTGAACCCCAGACCACAGGTAATTGCAATCTGAGTTCAGGCTGCTGTGACTATCCTGAATAGCTCAAAAAACAAGCACTTTCCACCACATGCAGTGTCTGTGTTCTCAACTTTTGCTCCAGGGATAGTTTCTGCCTTGTTAAATGACACCACTAGACAACCCCCGGAATTTAATTTTCATACCACCTCCTTCTCCTTTGTTTAACATATACCCATTTGTGTTCTGCTGTTTCAGAGAAAGGAACACATAATAATTGTGTTTTAGAAATTGGAACAAGAAACTAGCAGATGCAAGTTTAGTGAATACTGAGTTTTAAACTTGTCTGGCTGTGATTTGTGGCCATGTCATGGCAAATATTTTTCAATGTCACTGCCTTAGCCAGTGCTGTCACTAAGGCAGTCAGCTGGGGAATAGAGGGCCGAACACTATGATCTCAATATTAATGGGAGCTGTTGAAAGTGGCAAAGGTGATAAAGTATTGTTTAGTTATTGGTGCCATACTTTGGCTGCGGGACATTATTATAAAACGCAGTCTGTTTTTGTCAGATTTCAATCATGGCTTCAATAACACATTTAGAAACTAGGAGTATAGGAACCCACAAAACAATGATTCTTTTCCCTCCTTAAACTAAAGGATTTTAGATTGCAATCTGAAGAAACGAGGTTTGAAATTTGGATCTTTCTTTATTATTTTTTCTCCAAATTATTCAGTGATGGGACATCCCTGCTTGACTTTCAGATAGTCAGATGGGTTAGATGTGGCTTGAAGAAGTTGGGAAATTGATATAATCTCTTCCTTTGAACTCCCGATAGGGCTAGATTCCTGCAGGTTGTGCAAAGAGCAGACCTAGTTCAGTGGACAGAGTCGCAGATGACCCTCTTCCCCTGCCTCCCTGGACCAGTCCAGGAAGAGAGAGTTATGCAAAGTGTATAATACTTTAAAAAATAATATCCTGTTTTGCAAAATTACATTTCATTCAGGAAATAACAGGATTTCCCATCTCGGCGGCAACCCCGTGGAGAAGGTGAATGAATGCTTTGGTGGAGGAGGCTGCCGCTGTCATTAATAGTGCCTGGGTTTAAACTTATAATTAAAATAACCTTTAAAATTCAATTTTTATAGATGGAGGAGATAACTTGATTTGAAACCCTTCAATGCACACATTTTATGTAGCACTCACCCAAATCCAATGGTACCGTAGAAAAACGGGAACATAAAACTCGATGATGAGAGTTTATATAGCTTTTAAATATCAAGCTGTCAGGCTTTGTGCTGGTAGAAATATTGTAATTGGACAAGAGTAAAGAAAAAGAGTTTATATTAGCATTGAGGGTTTTTGAGTGAATTCAGACCAAGCAGAATATAATGGAAACCCCTTTAAAAGAAAGAGGAGAGAAAAACTCAAGGTCCAAGCATAGTCTGACCTTCCTTTCAGAGGAGATCTGCTTGATAAAAACAGACACAACCCCAATAAAACACTAACAATAGAAAAAAGTAAATAGAAATCATATTAAGCAGTGGCGATATTGCCTGAATTGAAACAAAAATTAGGTATAATAGCCTCGGCGGGTTTTAATATGGTCCCCAATCACATCACAATAGGAAGCATATCATGGTGTTGCTAAATAATGTTTATCATCTTGAAATCTCCCTGCCTGGTAGACAACTTGCATTATTTGAGGTTTGTGGGTTTTTTTTTTTTTTTTTTTTTAAAGAACTCATAAATATTTAATGTTCAGGATCAAGAATGGGGCTGGGGGAGGGGACATGTCTCTCAGAACAGTCATGTTTCCCTGTGGGACAGGCCCTGGCATTGTCTGGAGCTAAGGCTTGGCCCTGGTCAGACTATGCTTGGACCTCGAGTTTTTGCCCCTTTCCCTGAAGCTTCGGGATAAGGAGTGTGTCCCTCTGAGGACCTGGAGCCACCTGGTACCAGGGTTACAGAGAGGATCCCAGATGGCAGGGCAGCCTGCCCCAGATGCACTCACACCTGTCTGCTATACCTGGGCAGGAGTAGTTTCAGGTGACTTTTTCCCTTGTGCATTGTAGAGCACAGGGCTACAGAAGGGAGAAAAAAAATGGGCCAGTGGGTTCCTGTCGGCCATATCCTAATGCAATTCTGAATTCCAGGAGCTGGTGGGAACACTGGCCTTCCAACTGGCCCCCTCCACTGGTCAACCAACCAGTGTCTGTTTATTGAGGGCCTCAGGGGGCCAGGCATAGAATCCTCAATGTTGTTTTCTGTTGCTTGTAAGATTCTTAACAGAGTGTATTCAACCTTTTTCTTAAGTTTCAGAAGCCTGGTTTTTTTGTTTTTTCGTTTTTTTTTTTTTCAGGATCAATGCTGCGTGCAGTCAATGAGTGTTTGGAATCTGGTCTTTTTAAGACTTTTTGGCTCAGGGTGGGAAGAGAGATAAGCAGGAAAAGGCAACTAGCCCATGTGCTGTTTCCTCAAAATACCTGCAATTTGTTTTTTAAAAATCCCAGTGACTCCAATTCAGTTCTGCACCATTCATTCATTTCTTCACTCCACAAATATTTATTGAGAACCTACAGTATTCCAGGCACTATTCCAGGCTCTGGGGATGCGATCTTGACCAACCCAGCAAATTGCTCTCGTCCCAGAGCCGGTATGTCAGTGGATATTGCACATCACTTGAAACTTGGGCCCCTTTAAGAGACAGAAAGGTGAGATGCAAAATACCTTTTTGGGAACAGTGATTGGTTTGGGATCAGAAACACCTTGACTCACGCAGGATTCACACCATTCTTTCATGCAAGGGCTGGCAGCCACTGTGTTCATACAGGTCTTCCCCACCAGACTTCAGCATCCTCTCAGGGAAGGGGACCAGAACAGGGGAGCAACCTTATGGATCCTGGGCCTTTCTCTCTGTGTCCATTTGCTAACTTCCCCTGCCACCATCTCAGGGGGACGTGACTGCCACATCCTTGAACATGGGCACATTTATTTACACAGGGGCACAGAGCCTGGCATGCTCCCTTCTGATCCCCACAGCCTGTCCCCACCCTGTCAGTTGCCCCAGAAAGTGGACCTGAGCCAACGGCATGGTGTTCCTGGTTGCACAAGAAGGATGGTCTCAGGAGGATGATGAAGAGGAAGATTTTGTTTGCCCTGGGCCTCGCCACCACATAGGGTCTGCTGCCCACTGTGTCTCTGGGTCCCATGCTCCTTGGGAAGCCAGCTGTGGTTATGACAGCAGCCACCCCCAGAGTTCCCACAGCATGGAGTCTGCCCAGTCTCGGAGTTGCCAGCCTTTCCCTGTCTACCAGGCCATGGAGTTCCCGCCATACACATCACATGGCTCAGCCGACCAGTGAGTGAGAACTGGCGGGTGACTTAGCCAGCTCTGGGTCTAGAAACCATCACACAGACCACAGAGAAACTCACAGTGGTCCTCAGAGTCAAAGACCTGAGACAGTATCATCTCACCAGCAGACATTCAAGTTTGATCTTCCTTTCTGAGGCCAGAGGCTGAATCTGGAAGGTCATGACAAGAGTGAGGCCTCAAGGAGTGGGAACAGCGAACAGGCTGGCATGTGGCATGCTTAGGGCTGTGACAGGGCTTATGGAGCCCTGTCACCTCCATGAAATGGGTGCAGCAGGCCAGGAACAGTGGCTCACGCCTGTAATCCCAACACTTTGTGAGGCCAAGGAGGGCGGATCACAAGGTCAGGAGATCGAGACCATCCTGGCCAACATGTGAAACCCCGTCTCTACTAAAAATACAAAAATTAGCTGGGCAGGGTGGTGCATGCCTGTAATCCCAGCTACCTGGGAGGCTGAGGCAGGAGAATCACTTGAACCAGGGAGTTGGAGGTTGCAGTGAGCTGAGATCGTGCCATGCACTCCAGCCTGGCAACAGAGTAAGATTCTGTCTTAAAAAGAAGAAAAAAAAAGAAATGGGTGTTGCAGGCAGCCTGTGCTGTGTGTGAATGCTGGCCTGTCCACTTCCTTGCTAAATGACTTTGAGCAAATCACATAGTTTCTGAGTCTTGGTGTTCTCATCTATAAATGGGTGTGACCGCATGAGGCAGTGTGAGGATTCAATCTCATGTGCAGCAGGCAGTGCTGGGGACAGTATCAAGCTCCTGGGCTGTGGCCAGCGAGGCTGTTCTGTTAGCACCTGGGAAGGCTGAGCTCTTTCTCCTCCCTATTGATGAAGGCTTTGCCACCAGGATCCAAGGCACAATGTCTTTGATTGCCATTGTTTTACAGAATTTCAAGGGAAATAGCATTTCCTATTCTGTTTCCTACACAGCTCCTGCCACACTCTCCTTGGGGTGGGTTCTCTCCGGAGCTACCTCCCTTCATCTGCAGCCCTGAGGCAGGCTGGACCCTGCTGTGGGAAGGGAGGTTCCTGCAAGGATGCCCATGGGGATGGTGAGCAAACATGGGTCTGTTGCTCAAAGGGCTCAGCATGCCCTAGAGGCTGGAGAAGTTTGTGGAGATGCCAGGAGTGTGGCAGAGGGTTGCAGATGGTGGGCAGCCTGGAGTCCGAGCAGGGCTGAGCTGTGGTCACTGTCAGCAGCACTGACTCTGTGAGTGCTGAAGATGTGGCGGACTCCTGCCCTGGGCAGCCCCAGGGCCAGAGATGGCTGCCAGGCCGTGGAGGGGCAGGACACACAGGGGCATTCTGGCAAAGTCCTGTTTGGTTGGAGGTCACTAATGTTGCTGCCAGCATCAGTCGGAGTCCTGAGGAGGACCTGGGGTCAGCGATAAGAGAGACAGAGAGAGGGGAGGCTCAGAGAGATGGACAAAGACAGGGAGGGAGAGATACAGAAAGAGACAGGCCAAGAGAGAGGGAGGCTCAGAGAGACAGAAGGAAACAGAGCGGGAGAGAGACCAAGAGAAGGGAAGGATCAGAGATGGCGAGGGAGACCCGGGGTGTGGGGGGAGAGGGGGAGAGGGAAAGAGAGAAAAGATAGGGAGAGAGGTCAGAAAGAGAGAGACACACACAGGCACTTCCTGAGTGTCCCTGCCAGGCGCCGCTGGGCCTGAGGAGGGTGAGCAGGGTGACCTTGTGCCGGCACAAGGGGGCTAAGCATTCCTGTATCACCGCATTTGTTGTTACCCACAGTCCTTCGAGGTAATACTATTATTAGTCCTCAATGGACTGTGGCCCATTTTCTAGACACAAAACAGGCTCAGGACCTCCCCACCCCGTTTCCTTTCTGCCTGCTCACTTTCTCCATCCCTCAAGCACAGACCCCATCCTCTGCCTCCTGAACCTCCCGCTGCTCAGCTTTCCCTCCCCCGACCTTGCTCCATGGGATGGTGGGGGGTGATCTAGGCCATAGCTGCTCACTGTCCTGTGTGCTTTCTGTCAACAAGGGTGAATCTTGTCTCCCCAAATACATTTTGTCCTGCTAAGGCTGGAGAACATGGGAAAACCCCTAATCCCATAGAGATGTTCCCATGAAATTGTGTGCAGATTGGTGTGTTTACACATGTAGCTATTTTTCTGGGGATGGGGAGGTTGTTCACCGTCCTCACCAGCTTCTCACATAAAAAAGCCCCAAAGCCCCACTGCTCCAGATGAGGCTTCCTTCATGAAAAACCTGGGGGCTTAAAGGGACCAGAAATTCTCCCAATGCTTCAAGATCACCTAACAAGACAGATGCACTTGAACAAGGCAGCCCAGCTTCTCAGCGCTTGCTGTAACAATGAGGCTGAGGAGTGGGAAATGGAGATGGGAGTTTCCCATCAGGCTACAAGAAGGGGCCAGGAAAAACGGATGTGGTTCCCAGGACCAGGGTGAGCCATGGGTGGACCTCAGACCAGAGCAAAGGCTGAGGCTATGTGTGTGTATATGTGTGTATGCAGACGTGTGTCCATGTGTATGCATGTGTGCACGTGTCAGGGATGGGGGTGAGGACATCCTACCCTCAGATGCACTGCCCTCCCCCAGTCCCATACACGGCTGCCTCTGCCGCAGCTCAGCCTAGAGTGGGCGCCTAGGCTCTACTGGGGAGCGGGCACCAAGAAGACCCAGGCCTTGTGTGTCCCTAGGAGGAATAGAGAGGCCCTTCCCATGTCTCACATTCAAGGATTGCTGGCTCCTGAGAGCGCAACCCCAGAATGCCTTCCAGGGCTAGGAAAGGTATTGCTGCTGGTTCACACAGGAGGTGGAGTGGTCTCCTTCCTGTTTCGGTCTCCTTCCTGTCTTTGGCTCCACCTTGGACAGTGTCTTAGACTCAGTTTTCTTATTTTAAAGTGGGCCCAAGAAGAAATCCTATCCAGTTTTCCCTCATAGTTGTGAGAATTAACTAACAATAATATATACATGTGTGTATGTATGTGTGTGTATACAATTACAGATTGTCATTGTAAAGTCCTAAGCAAACATCCCTGCTAGTATTTCCCTTAGTGAGTCCATTACTCGGGCTTCAGTCATGGGGCGATCTGGCTGCTGTGGTCACACATCTCAGGATGGAACGGCGGTTGGGTGCAGAGCAGTCAGTGACGGGAACGGGACTTGCAAACCCCTTGATGTGTTGTGAATCTTCTGCACAGCTCAATTCCTTCCTTTATTGCTGTTGCTTGCTTTAGAATTTAGCACACTGAGCCCTTCATGAACGCTATTCCACGCCGAGCCTTTGAGAGTATAGGTCTGGGATCCTGGGCTCTCACTCTAGAAAATTCTCTTATCTAAAATGCCAATTGGGATAGAAGCCTTTGGGCCTCCCTGTGCCCATGCTTCTTTCTAGCTGCCTTGGGCCTGTAGACGAAGGTAGAGTTTCGTAAAGGGGGAGGTGGCATGAGCATTGCTGGGAAGCAGGCACCATGCCCAGTGCCTCTCAGGATACATCCCCTGCAGGGCTCTGCATGGGGAACAGCACTGTGCCTGTTTCACTAAGGACAGAGCTCCCTTAGCAGGGAGTGTGCTGCTTGAGGTCTCAGAGGTGCTGAGTGCAGCACGCTGTGAGCCAGGTCTTCTGACTTGAGAGTGTGTGTCCTTCCTCCTTTACAACTTGTTGCCCTCTGTTTTCTCCCTGCCACCCTCCCTGATCCAACCCAGTACCTCAGCTACAGCTGAGTTTCAACCAGGGATGGCTTCCATTTCTCTAATATCCTTCCTCGGTGGTAGCCTTGATCTGTGTTGAGAAGGATGCTCAGGCTGCATTGGGCTCTGTGGGAAAACGTGCAGTGGTTGATTGGCAATGTCTGTCTTGGGCCTGGGGAAGAGGAGGTGCCTGGCATTCCCATCCCTCCCTTAGACTCTAGCTATCCCATGAATACTCATGCAGCAGCAACGCCCCAGATGCTGTTCAAGGTGCTGTGGTAGCCAAAGAGGGAGAGGTTGGCAATGTCCAGTGATGTTTGGCTCCATGCCCTGCTGTCCCTCCTGTGTGAACGCAGTGATAGCAGTGACAGGCCAGGCATCTCCTGCAGCAGTGGAGGCAGCCAGGGCAAGGCCCTGAGTGCGACTGTAGCCAGGGACCCAGTGGGAGAGTCACTGACACCTGCTTCCTTCTGAACGGAATTGTCTGAATGCCTCCACTTGCCCCTCAGTCCTTCCTTAGTCTTAAATGACCCTGGAGGGTATTGGTGGCAAGAAGCCCTGCAGGCAGAACCTTCACCAAGGACATGGTTGGCGGGCATGCTGAGAAGGAGCCTAGGGCATGGGACAAGGGCCTGGGTGTGGGGATGGCTGTGGGCCCCAGGATGGAGGGACAGGTGGGCCTCTCCAACCTCACAACTCCCTAAGCCCATGCCACCCCGTAAGCCCGCCAGGTAAGACACAGCATACTCAGCCAAATTTGAATTTCAGTTAAACAACAAATGCAATCTTTTAGTATAAAGTGTGCCCCCAGTATTTTCACTTGATAAATCTGACAACCCTACACTCTTGCCAAAGACACTCTGGGCTCCAAAGCCAGAAGGGTCAAGGGCCTCAGCCTCCCACTCTTCATGGAAACTCAGAACGCCCCAACAAGGAGGAGGGAGGAGGGCCAGGCCTGCTGGCTTTGCAGAGAGAGGCACTATCAGTGTGAGTTAGCAGTTCCAGATGTAAGCTCAGCAGCTTGACTGCTGGGTTCAAATCCCAGCTCCAGTGCTTACTAGCTGGGAGACCCTTATGGAAGTGCCTCACGTTCTGAGCCTCAGCTTTTCCATCCACAGAATGGGAATGAAGGGATGGCTTCTGCCTTGCAGGGCTGTTGTGAGTCTATTCATGTAGTCAGTGTACAGTGATCGTGCCCAGGTCATACATGGCGATGATGCATGTGGGCAGTGGTGGTGGTTGCTGTGTCATTTTTGGATGAGTCTGGGGAGGGTGATTGGATCCTGGTTTCTGGTCCAACCTCTGTCACGAGCTTGCAGGGTTTCCTTGGGCTGGTCCCACCTACCCATCAGGGCTACAATTGTCTATGTGTACAGAGCAGATTGGACTCAGTTCATTGCATACTGATTTATTTTTGAGACAGAGTCTCGCTCTGTTGCCCACTCTGGAGCGCAGTGGTGCAATCCCAGCTCACTGCAACCTCTGCCTCCCGAGTTCAAGTGATTTTCCCACCTCAGCCTCCCAAGTAGCTGGGACTACAGATTCATGCCACCATGCGGCTAATTTTTGTATTTTTTTTTTCCAGTAGAGATGGAGTTTTACCATATTGGCCAGGTTGGTCTCAAATTCCTGACCTCAGGTGATTTACCCACCTTGGCCTCCCAAAGTGCTGGGATTACAGGCTTGAGCCACCATGCCTGGCCTCATTGCAAATTTAAAAGAAGTGTTTTATTTGAGTAACGGAACCATTCTTCAAAAGAGAGTTCACAAAGAACCCCAGCAGATAGACAGCTGGGTGTAGTGATCCATGCCTGTAATCCCAACACTTTGGGAGGCCGAGGTGGGCGGATCACCTGAGCTCAAGAGTTCGAGACCAGCCTGGCCAACATAGTGAAACCCTGTCTCTACTAAACATAAAAAAATTAGCTGGGTGCAGTGGCACACACCTGTAATCCCAGCTGCTCGGGAGCCTGAGGCAAGCGAATGGCTTGAACCTGGGAGGTGGAGGTTGCAGTGATCCAGGATTGCATCATTGCACCCCAGCCTGGGCAATGGAGTGAGACTCTAAAAAAGAAAGAAAGAAGGAAAGAAAGAAAGAAAGAAGAAAGAAGGAAAAGAAAGAAAGAGGGAAAAGAAAAGAATCCTGGCAGATAGAAATTATTAAACAAGCAGAGCTGCTGGCGTTCAGGGGCATGTGCGTGTGCGTGTGCGTGTGTGTGTGTGTGCGTGTGTGTGTGTGTGTGTGTGTGTGTGTGTGTGTGTTATGGGAGGGGCTCTGGGTTAGGACCCTGCCCTGCCCTCCTCACCTGGTCCATCTTGTGGGCATCCTCTAGGTGAGGCCAGAGGAGCTCCGTGGATACAGGCAGAACCCTCCAGAAGTGGAAGCTCAGCCCAGCTGCTGGGAGGCTGTGGCACCTCCCATCCACATGGCAGGCCAGGCCTTGGTGGGGCTGGCTATACAGTGGGGCTCCCCTTCTCTGATGAGGGAAGCAGTTTGTTCATTGCTCTGGTGGCACTCAGGTCCCAGATGCCCTGAAAGAGGGAGAAAGGGCTTTGTTCTCATGCTTGCCTGGGGTGGAACAGCTCTCTCTCACTCACGGCCTTCTAGATTCTTGTTTAACTAATCCTTCCTCAAACTCCATTCCCACATATTGAAGTCCACATTTGGGTCCCCATTTTGCAGACGGTCAGGCTAAGGCCCAGTGGGAGCATGTGCCTGCACCACACAGAGTCAGGGAGAGAGGGTTCAATGAGAACCTGTTGCCACCTGGTTGGTGGTGATGTGGGCACTGAGGGGTCACTTGAATAGTCCCAGGACTTGATTGATGGGGGCTAGACTGGGGGCTCAGTCTCTCCCTGACATGGGGGAGGGAGGCCCACAGAGCTTCAGTGACTTGCCCGGCTCACACCGTGGGCCAGAGCCAGCAAAAGTCCCATGCATCTCCCCAGGCTGAGTCGGTGACACCCACTCAGTCAGCAGACAGCACCTCGAGAAAAAGGATGACATCTTCTTCTGGACCCTTTCTTGCCTGTAAATGGGCCTCTGTTAAAAGCTCTGCCCTGTAAAACATGCAAGACACCTGCCCTGTCCACTCCATCCCTGCATCAGGAACTTGGATATCTTCTAGGTCAAGTCTACCTTCCGTCAGTGATGGGCCAGGCTTAACAATGGAAGGGTAACTCCTTGATCTTTATTTAGGCCAGTTAACCCAAGAAAATTAGACCTTGCTAGTGACAAGGGAGCTGCTCGCTGGCTTTCTAGTTGACCTCAGCGGTGCTGCTGGTGAAGGTGGTGGTAAGAGGGATGGACCGCCTGGTTATCTGTTTAATCCCCACTGCTGCCATTCAATTGTAATGGGGCCAGGTGGAAAGGATCAGGGGTCATCATTCAGCCATTTTTGCAGTGAATATTTACTGGGCACCTACTCTGTGCCAGTCTCTTGGCTGGACGGATACACCCATGAGTCAGTCATGATCTGTTCTCAGAAGAGCTCACAGTATAGGGAGACAGACATGCAGACATCAGCAAATAACCCAGTCAAAAGTGGCAGAAGCAGGACACCCATGGTGCTGTGGGCGTAGAGAGATGAGAGAATGTTCAGGCGTAAAAACATCCACGTTATTTTTGCCTTTTGTGAGGCCAAACGGAGAAGGTGATGGGAAGGGACGAAGATGCCCCAACCTAGAACAAATTGATCATTTTAAAATTTATTTGCTGAACCCAGTGTAATTCAGACCGCACATCTGGCGAATGTATCAGTTCATTAGAACACAAAAGTACACTATCAAACAGACAATCAAATTTCATGTAAAATAAGCTTCAGCATTAAAACGGTTCCTGGTGTTTTATGTGTGTGACTTGGTGGGCAGATATATTTCTTGCTACTAGAGCAAGACTGATTTGTGTGAAGGCTCCCGTCACCAAATCACTCGGAAGGTTGGGAGATAAAATGTCGCTTAGGATAATGTAATTGGCCTTAAGGTACAGGAATTGAATTATTTTCAGTGATTTATAATCTGGAAATTAAAGACTCACTCATTTTCTAATTTAATTCCATCTTCAATGGAAAAATGTTCACTCTGATCTAAATTGGCGAGTAATGTTGCTAATTCAAATGCAGATGTAATTTCGATTCTGGTAGCAGTTTGCAGTGATTGACGGGTCTCCAAAGAATCATTATGATCCTTATCTCCCAATCTCACAAATTCCCCGGCAGTTGTGATAATAACTTCGGCTAAGGAGAAAAGGGAAAAAAATAAATTCTCCCCTGCCCTGTCGGTCTGGGGCTTGACTTTTTCAGGATGTGAATTGTGGTTTCTTTTACATTGACAGCATTTGAGACAATACGCTTCCTTACCAAATTTGGTGGTACACCACAGGTCGAGTTGTTTACCAGTGGTCTTTGCTCTAAAATATGAATGAAATGGACCTGGGATAAGTTATTCTTGGTTCACAGTTAATTAGCTGGGATTTTACACCACATTTGGTGCAATTCATTGATAAGTCTTAACTACCCGGGGACAGGCAGACAATGATTAGCCGTAATCATGCAGGCTTTGCCCTCCGTCTTGCAGCTGTCACGTGGATAGCCCGTGGTGATGTATCTTCATCTCCGTAGACCCTAAGAAGCCGGGGATGGAGAAATTATGAGGTCACTCCAGCTGTGTGAGAAATGGCCGGGTCAAAGTGATGGTTGCCTGCATCATCTGTTTGCACAGCAAGGGGGCGGCAGCTGGGCTGAGTCACAGCCTCGGTCCACTGTGCATGTGAACACTCCTGACCTGGCCGAGGAACAGCCCTGGCTATGTCTAAGCAGAATGGATTTCTTTGGCTGACAGCTATTTTGATTAAAGTAAAGCCATCAGATTCTGAAAGTTGATGGATTCCATACAGTTTAAACAATCACATAAAGATTTAGGGCAAGTTACATGGATTTCTAGGATGGCTACAGAGTGAGTGAGGAGGAGGATGTGTTGGAAACAAGCCAGCCCCACCTGCCAGCACTAGCTCTCACCCCACGTGAGCATTTCCTCTGTGTAAGGTTTTATAGCAGAATGTATTGATTTATAGCCTGTATTATGTCTCTGGGGGCACATGGGTCATGGTAATACAACTTTGGGGAATGAAGGAAATGAATTTCATTTGGGAAAGGGAAAGGAATAACTTAGATTTCAATTAAGAATTAAAGCAAAAAGATTTTACACAATATTTATGGCTATTTTATAATACTTTTAAAGTTTGATTTTTGTGTGTATTAAGCTATGGAACAGAGTGCTCATGCCACCCACATCTGTGCTCTCGTCTTATTTTTGGACGCATTGCTGGCCTGTGTTTTCCGGCCTTCCTGGCTTCTTTGATGGAGACTTCTGACCAAGTTTGACCAAAAGAATGTGATCATGTATCTCTTCTAGGCCTGGCCCATAGAAACCTCCTATGCACGATCCTTGATCTGTTCGCACTCGTCGGATAAATGGCAGAACTCAGGACCCTTCCTTCTGCCTCCAAGCGCTCCATGAGCCTTTACCTGGACTAGAAAGACACTTCTATTGGGTAAATCATTGAGATTTGAGGGTTTATTATTTACGCCGCTAAGATTACTCATCCCAACATAAGCTTTATCCAACACACTGGTATAAGGAATAGATGTATTGATTTCCCCAGTCTCCCAGTTAATTGTTTGTGTATTTCACATACGGAACTGCCAATGTCCAAGCATAGGCTGATCTCTGCATGATCCACAGATTAATGAACGGCACTCCCATTTTGCCTTCAATCACCCTGGCCTGGAATATGATCACTAGTAAATGGGAAAGCATTTTGGTTTCACAATTATATGGGCAGCTCACTAAGACTGCATTTATATCAAGAACCAAGGGTAGCAAATATGCTTTCAATTTCAAGGAAGACATTTTCACTTAAATATGAAGACTCGTTGAGACATGGTATATGTCTTTGATGATTGTTTTCCTGGCTGTAGATTTAGCCAGCATTAATCTTAACCACGTTAGGTGTGATGAACAAAGACAGCTGGATGGAGATCAGTCACCTTCCCCGTCCCCCCACCCATCTTCCAGTGGCCTCTTCCCCAAATCTCTCTACACGTAACTATTTAACATGTGTTGGAAGAATTATCTGTTGAAGGTCTTGTTGATGTGCGTTATGCTTTCATACAGTTGAAGGAATCTCAGAGAGCATGGAATGAACTCAGAGAATAGATTTGCTGCTCCTTTTTCATAGAAGCATCAAGGAAGTCCATGTAACTGAAATTCATCAAGGTACATGGTACACTGTTGGCACATGGCACATCAGTCTTGCTCCTACCTACCTCTGGCCTCAGTGTTTATCTTACCCTCAGTGTCTTTTGCTTTTCTGCTCCAAAAACCCTCATTCCCTGGTGTTCACTGGATAAGCTAAGCACATTCTCACCTCCTTGCTTTGTTCACGTTCCTTGCTCTGTCTGGAATGGCTGTCCCAGACTACTCACCATCTTTGGAACAAGACCCAACTCATCTCGCAAGGTTCAACTTAAGCATGAGTTTATCCTTGAAACCTTTTCCGCCCAGCTCCCCTCCCACCCATGGAAGACCCAGTCTTCTCTTTTGTTGGACTGCCTCGTCACAGCATCTAGGATTTTGGACTCTTGTTTGTCCATCTTTCTCCCTCTACCCTGAGCTCAGAGGACAGGATGGTGATCTAATTTTCACTGCCATATTATTCATATCTTATAATTATTACTAACGGTTATATTTCAGAAATACCCATGATACCTCGTTTATGCTGCACCAGGGGGGATGAGCAGCCTAATTCCTGGCTGATTTCTGCCTTCAACCCTGAGTATTGAGAGTCCTTTTTACTGTGATGCCAGGCCACTGGCATGCCACTGCCTGAGTGTCCTCCTCGGATCGGTAGTGATAGATGGTGCTGTTGCTTCAGTTTGTGGCAGACTGTCCCTATACACAGAGCTGCTCATGGTTTAGCATTTGGGTGGCGCTTCTGTAAACCACCAGGACCACTTGATACCAACAGGAGTGACAGAACCCAACTGTGCTCTCACTCTCAATGCACCTAAATCCCTTAAGCCATTCACCTAAGTAATAACCTGTGGTTCAGAGTTCTGCAGTCTAGACACAGCATGTACATAAGTATTTCCTTTTGTGCTTTTCAGAGGTTTTTCTTTTAATTTCATTAAGTGCCCTCTTGTTCCTGTATCATCAGTGAGTACACGGAGATACCCATTCACCTGCTCTTGGGCAGTCAACTCAGTGCACGAGTATCCTCTTACATGACCCTCTTTTAGACTAAATGCCTAGTCTTTTTAACTTCTCCTGGTACAGCCATCCGCTTGAGGAGTTTTGGCTCTGGAACTTCAGGAGCAATCATGTAGTCCATTTGTTCAGCTTATTATTTCTTAATGGTAATACCGGTAACAACTACCAATTATCAAGGGCTAATGGTGGGCTAGGCGCTGTATTAAGTGGTTGGCATGCATTTTCTCATTTGATCCTCATAACCAATGCTGTATATTAGAACTACTACCTCCACTTGGTATATAGAGGAACTAAAGCCCAGAAGGGTCAAGTCCAAGGTCACATGGCCAAAGCAGCATCGAAGGCTGCATTTAACCTAGACCTGTACTGTGCTCCCCCACACTGGGACCACCTGGCTCTCAGCCTGGAGGCTTTCGGAGGCTGGCACCAGGGCCTGCATTTATACCTCCCCCATGGAACCTGGCTCAGACCTGACAATTGACTGGAAGAATGGCTTGAGCCAATTCAACATTCTCAGCGTCCAAAATGCTAAAGTTTTAAGTATAAGTAGGTGTCATTTTTGTTAAGCCCTTGTATTAGGATATTCCAGAGAAACAGAACCAATAGGGTGGGTGTGTGTGTGTGTGTGTGTGCGTGTGTGTGTGTGTCTAGAATGAGATTTATTTTTAGGAAGTGGCTCACATGATTATGGAGCTAGCAAGTTAAAAATCTGCAAGGTATACCAGCAGGCTGAAGACCAAGGGGAACCTGATATTGCAGTTCAAGTCCAAAGGCAGTCCAGACAATCTACTGTCAAATTCCCTCTTGCTAACAGGAGGTCATCTTTTGTTCTATTCAGGCCTTCAATTGATTGGACGGGGCTCACCCACATTATAGAGGGCGCCTGCTTTACTCAAAGTCCACCAGTTTAAATGTTAACCTCATCCTAAACACCTTCACACTAACATCCAGAATAGTGTTTGACCATATATCTGGGCATGGTGGCCCAGGTATATTGGGACATAAAATGAATCATTGTGGCTGTCTTTCTCTGTTTTGAGGAACACAATCATGGAGGTATTTGGGGATTTACACAGCACAGTGTCGTTATCAACCATGGGTTCTGGAATCTGCATTGGAATCCTAATTCCTCCATTTACTTACCAGGAGACCTTAAGAAAGTAGCTCAGCCTCCTTCATTAATGAAATAATAAGTGCTAAGAAGAGTAACCCAGGCTGATGGGGAGAAGAAATGGGAACACACATGGAAATGTGCTCTAGAAGTGTTAATGCGTGAAGCTGGGGAAATGATCTGGATTTACTATTTTCTGCTTGGACATGGACATCCTCCTTGACCTCACACCGGAATGTGTTTCCAGCCGGGAGCTCCCAGTGATGCAGCTGTCTTGGGTACCATGGGCAGCTCTCCTTTAGTGGACATCACACTGGGCTCCCTGACTGTGACCAAAGCAAATGAATCATGGGCATCCAGAGAGCGGCCCAAAGTCCGGTTGAGTTGGGCAGAGCAGGTCCGGGTAGGAGCCCAGCCCCAGAAGTGATGCTTCAGAGGTGGTACTTTAGGAGTGGAGCACGTGGACACCACCTGGTGGCTTGCACTACTTTTTTCTTTTTCTGAAAAACCTTGGCTCAGGTTTTGAGTTTCTGAGCACATTGTGTATTAACTCGTTTGATCTATGGAGTCAGTAGCATTCTTCTCATCTTAAACACGGGGAGCAGAGAGATTGAGTCACCTGCCAAGTCCACACACTGGTAAGCAGCAGGGCCCAGACTTGACCCCAGGATGTCTAACACAAGAACGTGTTCCCAACCACTACTCTCTGCTGCTACCAGGGGCTGTCATGTGACGAGGCCCTTCTTAGAAAACCAGAATCTATGAGGGCTCCGTGACTTGTTGCATCAATACTCACTCTGGAGTGGTTCCCAGACTCCCCTGTGTCACCTTAGGGGGGTTCCTATCCCTCCCAGAGCCTCACTTTCCCATCTATCTAATGGGAGTCCTTCCTGTGTGGTCCTCCTTGGCCTTTGGGATTTCCTTCTGGCTCTGAAGCTGTTTCCTTTATTATCCTGACCCCAGGTAGCAACTTGCATTGCTCAGCAAGAATAGATATACCCCAAAGAATGGAGAGCCGACAATTGCCCGCATTATTGTAAGGACTGAGTTTTGCCCCACCTCAGTCCCTCTGCCTATTTCCACTTTCCAACTCTTCCAGAAAGTTCCATGCCAGGCAGCCTGGGTAAGGCAGAAGGGCTGGGTTGGATGCTTGGGTGTGACCCCCAGAGGGCTCCCTATTCTTTCTGACTGTCCGTAAAGGTGGCAGCCGTGCTGCCTGTTTCAGAATGTCCAGCCAGCCCCGTGGAAAAACACACAGCCTGAGGCAGGAAGGAATTAGGCGCTGGGAGAAGAGGGGTAAAGCTATTCTAGTCTTGGAGTTGCTGTCCTGAGGTGCAGGTGGCGAGAGTGTGCGTGCTCTCCTGGGCCAGGGCAAGCTGCCCATGATCCATTTGCTTTGGGAACATCGTCAGGCGGCCCAATGTCATGTCCACTAAAGGGTACCGTGCCTGCACCATCAGCCGGACTGGAAAGAGAAAACCCAATGTCAGGATACTGCTAAACTCCAGATTGTGAGGCGGAGAAAGGAAGATAGCCAGCAGCTCCCCGGCTGCCATGTGCCAGGGGCTTCCTGAGCACTCTCCCCATAGCCCACGAGAGTTCCCATTTTGCATAAGTGGAAACTAAGTCTCAGAGCCATTAGGGAACTTGCCCCCAAATCACAGAGCTAGCCAGCCAGCCAATCTTACAGTCAGACCCCAGTGCCCTGCTGCTTTTACCAGGCTCTCCTAATGAGACAGAACCACAGAAAAGCTCAGTGAAGGTCTGGGCATGGTGGCTTACACCTGTAATCCCAGCACTTTGGGAGGCTGAGGCGGGCGGATCACCTGAGGTCAGGAGTTCAAGACCAGCCTGACCAACATGATGAAACCCCATTTCTACTAAAAATATAAAAATTAGCCAGGTGTGGTGGCGGGCGCCTGTAATCTCATCTACTAGGGAACCTGAGACAGGAGAATCACTTGAACCCTGGAGGTGAAAGTTGGAGTGAGCCAGGATGGCACCACTGCACTCCAGCCTGGGCGATAAGAGCGAAACTCTGTCTCAAACAAACAAAAAAACCTCAGGGAAGATGATCCGTGGGAACCTGCCCTGCCTCTCTGGGGCAAGCTGGGGAGGGACCATCAGTGGGCCTGGCTTTGGGGGCCTCTGCCAGGCTGGACCATGGAGCTGATAAGCTGTGTGCTCATCTCCCTACAACTACTGCCTCCCCGGCCATGTAGGAATTCCCTTTGCCTTCCTAGCAGTGCTGTCTGATCGGGGCCTTGCCGGCTTCCTCTGCAGTCCCAGAGCTCCAGAGTCTCAGTGAAGAGACTCTATCAGCAGAGGGGTGGATCCTCCAAAAGACATGCTGCCGTGAACCAAGACAAACCCCCTCCCAGATGAACTCAGCTCCCTCGGAGTCCGGTTCTGTATTGCAGCTGTTCAGTCAGGACCAACCTCCCTCCAGGGAATGTCTCAGAAGACAGATGCCATCAAAAGATGTGGCCAAGCAGGACTGAACACTGAAATGAGAACATAAAAGTTTTCTAGTTTACTTATTAGTACAATATGTAATTGGATAGAAGGAACAGCTTTTAAAAATTTGTCTTACCATAATGACTATAATTTTTTAGAGATTGAAAATGAATCTGACTAGAAAATACCATTAAACTACCAAGTTGCTTAAAATTTAAAGGGTAATTCACATATAATGCTTTTATTTAATAGCCCAATTTACAAAACGTCTAAAATTAATGCAGATCTTTTCAGGACAAAATCAGCCGTAACTGCACCAACTAATTTTTGCTCATTTGAACTGAATTATTAATAAGAGAGAAATATACCATATGTTCCCCCAAAGAGCTGGATACATTTATTTCAAATAAAAGCACTGTGTTTGGTGGAATATAAGAGGTTTAAATGCTTTCAGAGAAATGGGTTACTTATATACAGATTTAATGGAGTATAAATCAAGCAGCGTAATTAAGGACACAGCTGCTTCCAAACCCAAGGCTGGCAGCTTTTGCTTCTCAAGTTCCTTTATCACCTGCATGGCTTTCATGAGCAATCATTTGTGCTTATGGAATAATACCAGTTAATCAATGACGCAGTGGTTTATACCGTCCCAAAAAGGAATTTTATCTCAGGTTTATGAGATAGCCATTGACTTCATCAATTTCTCCTCTAAAAAAATATTTATGGAGGACCTACTGTGTGTCAAGCAGTGAACTTGTCTCTGAACAAAATGGCCCCAGATCTTTCTCTCATTCCCTTTCTCTCTTTTCTTTCCTCTCTCCCTCTTTTCCTTCCTCCCTCCTCTATCCTCCCTTCCTCCCTTTTTTCCCTCCTTTCTGTCTTCCTTCCTCCCTCCCTCCCCCCATTTTTTCCCTCCCTCACCCTCTTTCTTTCCCTCTCTCCCTCCCCCTCCTTCTTGCCCTTCTTTTTCTCTCTCCCTTTTCTCCTTTCTTCCTTTCTTTCCTCTCTCCCTCTTTTCTTCCCTCCAGTTATGTCTCATGCTACAAACTTGGCACTTGGGAGTTTAAGTTCAATGTGTGACTGACCCCCAGCCCACATCACGGGCATGCTCGATGTTGCTGAGTGTGATGCAAGTTAGAAGACACTAGTCTCTACCTCCTTATGCTCTGGAGGACTGATTGCCTCCAGAACTACAGCATCTTACAGCAGACTGTCAGGGAGGAGCCTGCATCTCACAAAGAGAGGGGCTCGAGATGGGCCTCTGACCCTTCAAATGCCCCATTTTACAGCACATGCTAACATTTCTCTTTGTATTGGCTTGTAGCGCTTTAGTTGAATTCATGAGACTGCAGCATCTCTTGGAACACCTCGCTGCATCCAGAGGTTGTCAGCACATGGACAGCTCTAGGGTCTCTGCTTGGTGCCAGCTGGTTCCCAGGGGTTCTGCATGGAGATTTCTGTACCCTTCTTGCCTTGATGGCATGAACTGTCTAGCAGGCCTCTGCACTGGGGCTATGCCCACTGTACGTCCATTTGTTCTGTTCTTACTTTCATTTCTATTTTTGCCCCTGGCTTCCTGGGAAGCCATGTGTGGACAGGCCTGTGTCTGCCAGCTAACAGTACTATTCCAGTGCCTGTTACAGTGGCCAGCCCCATAGAGGTGCACAGAACCTGAGGGCAGGGTGTACACATGAATGAGTGAGTGAATGGTTTCTGAAAGGCTGACTTTCCAGGCATTCACCGGATTTCCAGCCTGGCGTGCCTTTGCTGACTTCAGTGACAACTTGACAGCAAGCAGGGTTTAATTCAGGAGATTGTGCTTGTTTCCTGGCAGTCCTGTGGGCAGACAGACTCTGGGAACTGTGGACCCAGAAAATCAGGTGTGTGCATTTCAACAGCAAGAGCAGCCTGTCTGAAAGCCCAGGCACTTGCATGTTAAATTGCATCTCAGAGAGAGATTTTTGTTTTAATGGAAGCAGTTATCCAACTAGCAGGCTTCAAATGGAAATAGCAGCTCTCTCTACATAATGAGTGAGGGGCACTTCAATTAATAGCACCTCTTGGATTTTAATGATAGTGGCTTTGGTTTCTGGCCATCTGATGACTACTCGAGCCATTGTTTTGGGGATGCAGGGACATGCAAACCTGCTGGAGTCAGCATGGACACAATGGGCATCTCGGAGGTGTTATAATTTGTGGGTTTTCTAAGCCTTGTGCTTGCACCTCATTTATGTTTCAGGGCAAGCACTCCGCCCCGGAGCGGATGATGAAAGCTCTCCATTGTCTCTTTTATTATGGTGCAAACTTGGGGTAGAATTTCCAGCTGCCTGGAGAGCAGCAGCCGAGCTTCCCATCTGTGGACAGATGCTGCTTTGTCACCGTGGTTGTGCCCTGTGGAAGGCTGGCCTATCTGCCCTGCTTGGCTCCAGAGTGCTGTTCAGTAGCCTCACAGACCCAGTCAGTGCAGGGCTGGGCTGGCTCACTGTGGCCTGGCTCTGATGTGCCCAGGAAGCCATGTCTCTGGATGCAGGGCTATTCCTGTGGCAGTGAAGGTGGCAGGTGGGAACTGGGCTACCATTAGGATGATGTCACTCACACAGTTTTGTGTTGAGGGCTGAGGGTAGGAAGGTAAGGGAGAACGTGAAGGGCCCAGTGTCTGGCAGAGCCTAGCATGTGAGAATGTGGGAACATTAGTGGCCATGTGCACTGCAGGCAAGGAGGGTACAAAGGGCAGGGGGAGCCCCGAGGGGCAGCCCTCCAGTGTGGGAGGTGAGCAAGCCAAGGGGGTGGTTTATGGTCCCTAGTCCCCACTCCCAGCTCCATTGATTGCATTTCCCTGTGCTGTGCCCAGCTCTGGAAGGACCCAGAAGCCCAGTCTGGGTTCTCCTCCTCAAGGCATTGGTGCCAGCAGCATCATTCAGTCCCAATGAGGGCAGAAGAGGCATGACCAGGAGAAGCCCCCATCCTCCTGGCAGGCTTCTCTGTGCAGACCCTGCTCTTCCACCACCATCTTCAGCCCAGGAGCCACCATGCCCTCACCCCACGGGCTCCTCGGGAGGAACTAAAAACCTTCCCAGGCCTGGGCTCTCCCTACTCCCACTGCCAAGCCACCTGCCTTATGGAATATGATGGGGGAAAGGGGTGTGTTTCAGTTATAGGACGCGTGGGGGTGCTAGACTTCAGCATCCTTCCTCCTAGCTAGGCTGAGGCCCCTAATTTGGGCTTGGATTTGGAGCCTGTTGAGACCTTGCAAACCTAACTGGTTCCTCACCCACCCTACCTCATACACCGCAGGCCTGTCTAACCCTCATACGATGGGGTAAATCCCAGGAGTGGGCCTGGTGGTGTATGGTCCTCCTGGCCTGGCTCACCCATCCTAACCCTCTCCTCCCCACCCACCCTGACTCCTCAGTCCCTGGTCAGGTTTCTCTCTCTTCTCCTTCTCTGCTGGAGATGCCTCCATTGGAGATGCCTCCATTTCCCTGGTGTCCTGGTTCCTTCAGATTTTAGCTCCTTGCTTCCTCCTTGCCTCAGGCCCCCCACTCCACTGCCAGGGGAAATCTCCCCATTATCAGGACTGGGTAACTCCCTTTTTCAGACACTGTCTGTATTTCTTTTTCTTTTCTTTTCATTTGAGACAGTCTCACTCTGTCGGCCAGGCTGGAGTGCAGGGGCTCAATCTTGGCTCACTACAACCTCTGCCTCCTGGGTTCAAACGATTCTCCTGCCTCAGCCTCCTGAGTAGCTGAGATACAGGTGCAAACCACCACAGCAGGCTAATTTTTTAATTTTTTTATTCTTAGTAGAGACAGGGTTTCACCATGTTGGTCAGGCTGGTCTCAAACTCCTGATCTTGTAATCCACCCACCTCAGCCTCCCAAAGTGCTTGGATTACAGGTGTGAGCCATCATGCCTGGCCCTTATTTCTCTGTTGGGGTTTTCCTCTAGGAGAATGGACACTGGACACCTCCCCAGATGCACACGTCGGGGTCTGGGAACTGTGTTGAACCTGCTAGCCTTTTCCATTCCCTGGGCTCTACTGCTGGGCTGCACTACTTCCTTGCCATCTTTCCCTCCCAGTGGGCTGATGGTAAGCCCCACTCTAGTGCCCAGGTCTGCTGTGAACAAGCTGTTCAATGAACAGATAAAGGAGGAGTACATACATGGGTCGTGTATGGGCTGGGTGTTGAAATGCCCCCATCAGAATGAAGTTCTCCTTCCTGTGCCACCTGGGCTGCCTGGAGGACCAGCCTTGGTAGCGCTGTGTTTCCTCTGCCTTCTGCCCTCAAGATGCAAATTAGAGAGCGGACTTCAGCTGGGACAAGCTGGGAGGAGGTGTATAATGAACCACTCTCAGGTACTCAACCTCCGGACAGATCCATCTGTTTAAATAATTAATTATAATATAACTACCTGAAGTAGAAGACGAAGCCGTGGGCTCCACATGGGGCAGGTCCTTTAACCCGTGAACTTTGATCCCGCCCCCGAGGTCAGCCATCAGCTCCTTATCCTGCAGCCTGCCCGATGCTTAATTACCCAATTAACGCGTCATTTTATAGCCGGGTGGTTTAAGAGACTGTATAAGAAGAACCCCGGACGCCAGGCTGCAGCCTTTGGTTATGGCCCTGTGGTTCTAATGCACGAATTAAATATCTGTCTCTTCTAAAAGTCAGTGCGTGATTTATTGGAAAATTGGTAGAAACAGCCCTTGGGGGCTTGTGCTCAAAATCTGGTTTAAAAGAGTGGCTGCTGGCTGTGACTTTTTGATTTCCTCTATCCTATTGAATGTCATTAGCCCCCTTTCATGTAAAATAAATGTTTGAATCCAGCTCATGGAGGGCTTATTTATTCATTTTGTTCCCTTGACTGCACACTGTCATTTTTTTCTCTGTTGATTCTCTTCTCTGAGAGAATAGAAACTAAACCCTTCCCTTCAAGGCACATATTTGGGATTCGGATAATGTGGAGGTTCCGTGAGCTGGTCCCCTCTGCCCCACTTACTCAGACGCTGCAGGTTGTGAATTTCAGTCCTGGTAAATCACGTGCGACTCCGTGATGGAAAGGACTCGGTGTTATTTTATTTGTGATTTGTTGTTACTTATTTATTGGGAAGTGGCCTTTCCCCAAAAGGAACACAATATGCAGAAAAACAGAGAAGGGGGGATGGGATTCATCTCAGCTGACGTGAAGAAAGCCACTGTCACCATTTCCAAATAATGAGGGGCACATGGTCCTCATAAATCATATCCTTATTAAAACATGCTGCTCTAAATCCGGGAGGTGTGAGGGCCTGAATTGGGACTTTCCTTGGCTGCCTGACCTTCCTCTGACCTTTAATTGTTGAGTAGAAGGTACCCAGGAAGCCCATTCATTTAACAGGCTATTGTGGGCATAAGAAAAGCCACCCATTTAAGATGCAGCCTAAGAGAGCGCACAGGAGGATGACTAAGATGGAAGGGATTGCCTTGTTGGCAGTGAGGTCCCTGACGCTGGTAGTAATCAAGCTGATTTCACTGGAAACAAATAGGTCATACTGGGATTCAAGTCATGGAAGGAAATTTGATCTGTTGAAAGAAAGTCTCCACTTATGTGCATGTAAGAGCCTAAGGCCCGAATAATTCACGTTTACAAAGTGCAAGCTTTCCTCAGCTTTGTTTTCCCGAAGAGCTGAGAAGCCAGATGGGTTAGGAGAGAATTTCCTGAGCCCAGGCTGCAAGCTCCCCGCTCATGAGTGCTTTGCCTTTGCAGAATTTACTCAACCCACAGTTGTGCAGCTTTGACAGCCCGTAAGCTGCTTTCACATCCAGCCTCTCTCCCTACTGTCTTTTCTTCCTTCTTTTATTTCCTCATCCCAACTCCTGCAACTCCTGTTTTAGAGTTAAGAAAACTGAGGCTTGGAGAAGTTAAGCGACCAGTGCAAAGTCATGGCACTAGCAGGTAGCAGAGCAGGACTGGGATTCTGAAACCCTTGCTTTTCCACTTGTCCCATGTCCATCTGCAGCATGGTACCTTGTACACAGGAGACGCTTTGTAAAAGCCCAACAAATTTGTGAAGCAGTGCATGTGACCTGTAAAGGAACACCACGGGGGATCATTTTGCCTGGCTCACACTCCCTAATGTCTTCATTTCCATCCCAGACAACCAGATGCCCAGCTCTTCCAGCACAGGGTCTGCAAGGGAGCCAGATCTCAAGAGGCGCCTACATTTGTCGGCTCAGAATGAATGTGAAGTCAGCAGTGTTGGACTGAAGAGCCTGCCCTCTGGAGGCAGACAACCTGGGTTTATGTCCCGGTCACCTCATCCCACCATGTCTCAGCTTCCTCCTCTGTGAAATGGGCTAACACTAGTTCCTGCAGCACCAGGCTCTTGTGAGGCTTAGATAAGTTACTGCCTTCAGAGTGTGTAGAATGTGCTTGGCACGTGGAAAGCGTGGCAGGTGTGTGAACCGTTGCTATGAGTACTCGCTACCGACTTACCTCCCTGGAGCACTGAATTGGATTTCCTGGAAAAAGAAGCTGCTGTGTTTGGTGACAATACTTTTCAAGAGTAGCCCACTGGCTTATGAAACTGTTGGAGGTCAAGGAAGTCCTACTTTCAGGATTAGGAGCCAAGATAACTGTGGTGTTAGACCAAAGTGTAAATTACCAGTAATTCACCTCTGGGTGAAGGTCGGAAGGGTTCATTTAGGGCTAAAATACAGTGACCTCTCCAGCCTGGGTTCCATCACAGCCTTCAGCCTGGCCTCCCCTCCCTCTCTTGCCCTTCTTTAGGTCTTCCCTACTCAGAAGACAGTGGTCATTTGGGTTTTCATATCCGAGCAGCTCTTTCTCTTCCTTTTAAACCTTCAATGGCTTCCTATTGCCTCCAAGGGTAAAGCCTAAACCCTGCCCATAGCCTTTTCGGCCCTGTTTGATTTGGCCTGGACTGTCTCTTCAACCTCATATCTGACTACTCTCTTCCTTGCTCTACCCCACCGTGGCCGCACTGAGCCCCCTTCATTTCCTCGCCCTTGGTCTTTCTGTCGAGGGCCTTCACATAGGCTCCCTCCTAGGTCCAGAGCAACGCTTTGCCCCATTCTTTTTTTCATTTTTGAGATGGAGTCTCACTCTGTCGTCCAGGATGGAGTGCAGCGGCATGATCTCAGCTCACTGCAACCTCCACCGCCTGGGTTCAAGCAATTCTCCTGCTTCAGCCTCCTGAGTAACTGGGATTACAGGTGCCCGCCACCATGCCCAGCTAATTTTTATATTTTTAGTAGAGTTAAGGTTTCACCATGTTGGCCGGGCTGGTCTCAAACTCCTGACCTCAGATGATCCACCTACCTCAACGTCCCAAGGTGCCAGGATCACAGGTGTGAGCCACCACGCCTGGGCTTCCCAACTCTTACAGCTAGTTCTTCTTCATTGCTTACTTCTAAGCCTAAAAGTGACTTCCTCAATGACTATTCCTGACTGCCTGACTGAAGCAGGCTCCTCCACTCTCTCCTTTCTCTATTTCTGCCCGTTGTTTGATTTATCCTTAGTACATATCAAATTTAGGGGCTGCTCTCTCCCCCTAAAAGGTGAGCTCCTCAAGGGCAAGGCATCTTTGCCTTACTCACCAGGGTACTTCCAGGGCTTACCCCCTCCCACACGGTATGCAAGCAGAAACTTCTGTCAAATGTACTTCAGCACATGGATTTCTGGACACCTTATTTCCTCCCGTAGCTGTTTTCTAAATTTTTCTGAGCATTAAAGTTGAGTAAATATTCTCTGGAGAAGCAAGGCGCCACTAGAATAATGAAAATATGTTGGCTATAGCATTGTCTTATGCATGGGAGTAACCACGATAGCAGACACCATGTCCCCTGGGGCATAAACTCTCACCGTTCTCTGCAGCAGCAAAGGACACTGTCTGTTTCTAGGCCTGAGAACTTTCTCTGGCACAGGAACCCTCTCAGCTCACATTCAGGCAGTCTAGGAGGGCCAGGGATTTAACTTCCTTAGGCGTGACCTTCAACTAAAAACGTCTGGAATCTGATAAGTAAACACCCCAGCCTGACTGCCTGTCTCTTGGTAGGATAATCCCAAGGTGCATTGTAAACAGTTCCTCTGAGTGTTCCAGCTGGACTGAGCCCCAGTTGCCCATGGCAGTAACCTCCTCATTAATACCCCTCACTGTTTTCCTTCCCTTTTTGTCATCACTTGCTGAACGATCTAGCACCTGCTTACTGAGATCCTCTCCCAAATAATCGATCTGTAGCCCAGCTGTTGTCTCAGGGCCTGCCTTCGGGGCACACAAACTAAGATATGGTGACAAAAACATAGAAATACTGCCAAAGCAGCATTTTTACTTTGCATGTGGCATCTGCCATCATCTGAGGGTTTGTGTCCCTCCAAAATTGCTATGTTGAAACCTATCTCCAAAGCAATGGTATTGAGAGGTGGGTCCTGTAGGAGGTGATCAGATTGTGAGGGCTCATCATCAATGCGATTAGTACCCTTATAAAGAGGCCCAAGGAGGCTTGTCCATCCTTTCTACCATGTGAAGACAGATGGAATGCTCCATCTTTGAGCAGCAGGCCCTCCCTCGACATTGAGTCTGCTGGTACCTTGATCTTTGACTTCCCAGCATCCAGAACTGCGGGCAACAACTTTCAGTTGTTTATAAATTACCCAGTCGAAGGTATTTTGTTATAGTAGCCCAAATGGACTAAGATGTTTTGTATTTTTCAAAGCATTTCCAATACATGAAATTAAGTGTCATAGATAGGCTGCACGGAGAAAGTGTCTAACGGTGCTTGGCATGCTGAAGTTGGAGAGATTAAGTTGTTTTCCCAAGTCGTACAGCCAGTAGGTGGAATCTAGCTCATTCCCAGTCCCAGGACCCTTCCTGGCATGGTGTAACCCCCACCAGTCCTTTCTTGGCATCTGTCTTCTTTGTCATCAATGCCTGATATGAGCACAGAGTGGCGTTCACTTGGTGTCAATGGATTGAAGGAAATCTCATGCTTCTCCCGTGAGACCCTAAGTCTCTGAGTGACCACCTTGTCTGGGGCTGCTCCCAGGCATCACCAGCCAACCACCGGCAGGGGCTCACCCCAGCCTCACCAGGTGGACACTCCCCTCTACGCATCATCCCCATGTGGGTGCTGCCCCCTTGAGCCACCATCCTGACCACCCAGACAGTGACTTGCAAAGGAAGAAAGACACACATGGCCGCTTAGAACCGTGATGGTCCAGCAGGCCCCAATCTCCTTTTTAAGGTGTGGCAGTTGACAGCTTGCCCCCTACACCTGCACTGCCAAGGAGCAGCCAGACCCGCTGTCAGGCCAGAGGAATTTGCTGGACAGAGGGCCCAGGAAGGCGTCTCCAAGAAGAGCCTGGTGAAGCTGACCCTGTCATTCTGTATCCTGAAGTCACAGCAGCTGTGACCCCCAGAGCCCACACATGTATCTGTGACTGAGGCTATTATAACTGTTAAGGGGGGGGCATTTCCTTCAACTTGAAAAAAAGTACTGAAGACCTCAAGGCGCAAAATAAAAATTGGCCCAGGCTTTTGACAAGTGGCTAAGGCGAAGAGGAGGACAGTGAGCGGAGGTTGTCCATTGAGATCTGTGGCCCACGTGAGGTGCTTGCCAGGGGCATCCTCCATTCAGCTGGTCGGCCTCAGCTCCCCCTGGTGTGACATATCACAGGTGCCAGGGATAGTCCCAAGCAGGCCCTAGTCCCTGCACATATAGAGCTCAGGCTCCCATGAGAAAGGCAAATGAACAAATAGGCAACCAGACTTGAATGAGAAAGGCCAAGAAAGGCCACTGGACAGGGCCCTTCGAACCCGTCCCAGGCCTGGCAGGCAGGGATGTGTCTGGGAGGTGGGACGTGAAAGATAGGATTCTGTTGGGAGAGCAGGAGTTAGGTAGCCAAAGAAGTGGGGGATCCCAAGTTTACAGGGGCTACATTCCAGCTTTACAGGGGTGAGGAGTTTCAATTAAACCCTCATAACAAGCTTAGGCAACAGGGTCTATTACCACCCCCCACTTTAAAACAGAAGTATGGAAAGACCCCATAACTTACTAGCTGGCAATACCAAGCTGGGAAGTAAGGAAGCCAACAATTAGAACCCAGTTCATGAGTTCAAAGCCTGTGTTTTCTCTATTCTTTAGTCTTTCATATGCTTCTCTCTCAAAGCGTTGTGGAATTTGGCATAGAGGCAGAATCAGTCTTCATCTTGTTAGTGGAAGGGTCATATCTTCTTCCATGTGGAAATTGCAGGAGCTGATTGAGGTTGGAGGACTAGTGTGAAATCCACAGCCCAGAGCCTTTCTCCTGGCACACACTGCTCCCAATTGCTCTGAGGGGAAGTTCATGGAAACCCATAGCACCCTGAGTTTGAATCTTCTTGATTTTGATGCTATGGACGCAGCACATGTGGAGAACTCCTAATACCATTGGAGACTGTGGGAGAGATGGAGAGGAAAACGATGGTCAACTTGGACTTGACCCTGATGGTAACAAAGTCTTTGCAGTTATCAAACAAGAGAATGCCTCCCACTTGCCAAGACTGTGTCTCAAACCCTGCCTTTGAATTGCATCTTTCTTTTGAAATAGTCCAGATTTGCTGTTAGAGAATTACATTTTATATCTGCTGTCTTGAAAAGAATGAGCTAGAAGAGGGAAAGACTAGAGGCAGGAAAACCAACTAGGAGGGTTTATAGTAACATCGTGAGAGATGCCAGCCGGGACAAGGGAAGTGGCCATGGGGTTGGGCGTAAGAGGGGTTGGACGTGGGAGATCTGGAGAGGTCAGACACAAGAGGGCTTACTGACCAAGTGCAAATGCAGTAAGAGAGGGAAGGAGAGGTTAGGTCTGACTCCCAGGTTTTGGGTTTGGGTGGTTAGGTGGATGGCAAGGCCATTCACTGAGGAGCAAATTGAGCAAGGAGAGAGATGTACAATGAGGAGCTTGATTTTGGACAGCCTTGTCTGAGACATCAGTGAATAATCAGAAGAGATGTCCAATGGACACTTAGGTACCAAAGATCTGGAGCTCAGGATAGAGATAGGTCCATGGAGAGCAGTTGAAGCCATGTCATTGCTGCTTGGGAAAAAAAAAAAAAAAGGACTACAAACTAGGCTGACAGCCTCGTGGATGGCATCAGACAGGCAGGTTGGTAGCACTGAGTCCAGCCACTGCCCACTCTTGGTGCTGATGTCTTTTGTGCCAGGTCCAGAGAAAGAGAGTGGTGGCCCAGAGCCCACTTTCTGCCATCCTGTACCCTCGGCCGAATGCCAGGCATCAAGAATGGTACCCTAGCCCCCTTAGGATTTCCTGGGTTTTGTTGGGCCCCAGTCACCACCTTAATGTTATTTAAATCTAGGGTTTTGAATTGAATGTTATTAAATGCCTCCTCAACCACATGATACTTGTGATGGGCCATAGTGAATGGGGGATTAGGCAGATAAATTGCCATTGTGATTCTAACACTATCATCAGGTTTGCTAAGGACAATAATTATGTAGCTTACAGTGTTTGGAAATATTGCCTAAATCTCCTCCCCACATGTTGTTTGTGATGGAAAACAATTAGACAAAAGGTCCTTTTGGTAAGCTGCCTGGGATTCAGATCGGCTTGATGAATGGGCTTTCTCCCAGACCCTGAGCATTTGTTAGAAGTAAATTATATGTTATTTCAAATCCAAAAGGTCTGCCTCCCCATGTTTATTGGGATAAATTAAATCTTCTAAGGAGGGTAAACAGAAGGCGCTGATAATTATTTGCTTCTGTATAATTTAAGCTGAAAAGGATATCAGCAAGAGGAGGATGGGGTAGAAACACCCCCGCATTGTGCCCACCACAGAGAAGGCACAATAGGGAAATTTAATTTGATACTGATCTACACACATCATATCAAGTCAGGATGGGCAGCCATCTCTAGAGCTGTTTTCAAATGGGGCTTTTCAGTTGCAAATTTCAACCGAAATCATCTTGATTTGCTATTTGAGAATTAACTTTTATAATTTCAAGGGGCTTTCTTGCAGAGGGAATGCTGCTTCTCTCATCACAGACTTCCTGTGCTCACGAGACCAGGACGGGGCCTACTCCAGCCTTGTTTCAGCCCAGAACTGAAGCCTAGTTCATCAGCATTGGTAGGAACCCAGCAACTAATCCATCTACCCACATATCTGTCCGTCCATCCATCCATCCATCCATCCTCTTTCTCCCTCCCTCTCTCCCACACACCCACCCACCCATCCACATATTTATCCATCCCTCCATCCCTCTCCACCCACCCACCTACCCACCCTCCCACCTACACATGAACGTATCCATCCAACCATCCATCCATCTTTACCCATCCATCTGCCCATCCACTCACCGTTCCACAATACTTATTGAATTTATCTGTTGAATGCTGGTTTCCCGTATAACACCAACACAAACTGTTGGTAACACAAAGCTGTTTATTGCTCACTGTGGGAAGGAAGAACACCACCTCTATAGAGCTTTGGTAGCCTCTGGAATAGAAGGCAAGGTCGGGATTTACTGAGAATTGACAGTTTGGTTTAGGGGGATCTTTCAGTGTGGGAAGACTGGATTAGGATTTGCTAAGAATCATGAAACCATCCAGGATTGATGGAAACAGTGAGGTATTTGGGGAGTGAAAGATTTGAAGTGCCTTAGGGTGACCACTGTCTGTTGATAATTCCCATTGAAGAGTTGATGCAATTTGGGGAAGTTTTTCTGTTGAACAATCAAGTCATTTGCCTGGGCGAGAGGCTTCCAGAAAAGACAAGTCATGCTAATGAAGACAGTGGGACTCACAGACCTGTTCATGTAGACAGGTGTGGCTTTGGTTCTTAGTGTACAGGCTGAGTGTGGTATAGACAGGTAATGTCCATACCTCCGGGGTGTCTGGCTTACAATTGTTTCATCAGTAAAGCCATGCCCAAGTAGCCTTGGCCCCACATGTCAGAGATTCTGGTAAGGGGGAGAGAAGGGTGCTAATAAGTGCATAACTGCAGAGATAAATGCATATGAATGTGTGCTGTAGCAGGTGGAAGTGATCTAATCAAGGAGATCACAGCTTCCCTGAGAGAGGTGCTTAAACAGACATCTCCAGCTGACCCAGAATGAGCCAGAGATGGCATGTAGGGGACTGGAGGGGAGGGTGCCCATGCGGGACCTCGGGGTTCTGAGTCCAACTTAGGTGCTAGATCAGGTGGGAGTAGCTCTGCTGCCCTCTCTTTGTGTCTCTATCCTGCATTCTAGCCCAACACCCGAGGGAATTCCCCAAGCATCACCAGGAAGCCACCTGGCAATTTCCCTCTGACTCAGGGGTAGTGGGGCGCCTGTGAGGGTGCATGCACCAGGCCAAGGGAGAAGCGAGGAAGGGAAGGGAAAGAGGGAAGTGACTGCCAGCCCTGGTCTGCATCCCTAGCACCCCAGGCCAGGAACAGCTCCCTGCCTTGATCTCTCCCTGGCGCCTGCCCCAGGATGTCATTTGTGCTGCGAGGGGAGGGGCCGGCGGGTGTCCAGGCTCCAGTTTCATGGGCCGAGTCTGTGATAACATCTGACTCTTGGGGTCCCAGGCCAGTGACCTCTTAGGCTCCCTGGTGCCTGGCAGTCTGCAGGGAAAGTTTCCTCCGCTCCTCAGCTGACAGGCATACTTTGCTGATCTGCAGGGATTCGGGGTTAGTCCAGCTTCCTGGCACCTCCCCAAGGGACTCTGTCTCGTTCATACAATGGTCTTGCAAGGTCCTGCCCCAGGGCTCTGCAGGGCTCAGCTTTGAAAGAAAATGCCATTCAGCATCACCAATCTATGCCCCTTGGCCTGAGCAACCCTGTAAGGACTGACCTACAAAATCCCGAATGTTACTGTTTTGGCTTCAGTGGTTAGCCTTAGTCATCACTGGTGGAGCTGAGAGACATTTGCTAGGGTCTGTTAATAGATGCCAAAAGTGCCTTGTGATGCTTCTCCATGTGCAGCCTGGTTCCACGGCACAAGCTGACGCAGCCCTTGGCTAGCACAACTAGCTCCACTTAACAGAGGAGGCAGGGGAGCCTGGTTGTTTCCTAAGGACACGCCCCTGGAGGTGGGGACTTCATGATGCCCGCCTCCCCCCTGGCCTGACTGAGGGGTGTGGGATTAGAATCACTTGTGCCACACCTCGGTTCAAATCCAGGCCCTGTCTCTGTGTGTTCTGAGCAAGTCAGATTCCTTCTGGATTTCTGGGAGAAAGCCACATTGTGAGCTGCAGTGTTGCATGGATCTTCTGTAAGTCAGGGCCAGAGAGCTCATTGTCCTGCCATGACCAAGTGTGTCAGAAATGCGGCTGAGTCTAGGAAGCAGATCTTTTGCTTTTGAAGAGTGGGCACGTGCTCTCTTCCCCGCCATCATCTCCTCCTGGCCCTGCACCTGCCTGCTGTCTGTGGGGAGACTTTCCAGCTGCCTGTCCCCTTGTTTCTGATCCTCCTCTAGCTCGGCATCTCTGTGACACTGGGCACAGCCTCCTTTTTGAAGCTCCATTTCCTCTGCGAGAACACTTCCACCCCTTCTGGTCCTCCTTTTGCTGGAACTTCCCTGTCTGTTCCTTCCAAAGCTGCTCCCTTGCCCTGACCCTTCGGGGATGCTCCTGGCCTCGCAGGGACCTCCTCTCCCCTTCCCCTTTCCTCTCTCCACACCAGTGGTTCTCAAAGTGTGGCCTCCAGACCAGCGGCCAGCAACATCTGGGGGCTTGTTAGATCTTCAGCTTCTTGGACCCTCCCCCAGCTCTGGAGCAGGAACTCTGGGAGTGGGTCCAGTACCCTGTGTGGTCCACTGGCCTGTCCTGGTGATCCTGACAGCCTTCCTAACCTGTCATAAGGGAATGATGCCCAAGTCTCTCTCTCTAGCCTGGACCTTCCTGCCTTGTGCCCAATGATTTTATGAAAGTTCAGAGCTTTCTTAGGATGATGAATGAAATTCACAGAAAGAGCTAGAAGAAGCCTTGGGAACAGTTCTATTGGGTCAAGCCTTTCACTCTGATAATGGGAGTCCTAGGCCATGGAAGAGCTAAGTGGCTGTGTCATGTACAGGGTGTCTCCTCCAAAGGGGCCTTTCCTTTTCAGCAGGTAGACCCTGTCTCAAAATCATCCACAGGCTGGGGAAGTTGAGATGTTTACTTCATTGGCATGAACTTCAGGAAAACCCAGGCCAAACCCTCCTTCTCTGTTTCTGGAGCCTGCACGGGGTCTGAATCCTCCCTTCACACTTGGGCAGAGTGCTGCTCTCAGAAATCCACCAAGGATGAGAGCCGCTCACTGATTTCCATTAGAAAACAGGCTTAATGAATGAGGATTACTATTCCTCAATATGTTCCCGCACTAATAAGATGCTGATGAGATACTAATTAGTCCCCTCGTTACGAGCCTGTTAAAAATCTCCTGGGCCATCCTGCACTGTGCTCTGTACACTTGGTCTAACAGCCCCCTCCAAAGGCAAAAGCTGCCAGGAGTCAAGGCTTGTCTGGTCCTTCTTGGGAAAGCTGCTTTCCTGACAGGCCTGGGCTGCTGTTGGCACGGCCATGGGATTAGACATGGGTCAGAGCCGGGGTCACCGGACAAAGATCAAATGTCGGCACTTGAGGCCAGGGCAGGGCCTGTGACACACAAACGATGTTGTTTTCCTAAATGGCTCGTCTTCCAGTCCCAGCCTAATTCCACGCAGAGGAAGCATTCAAGGGGCAGCAGGGATAGGGGTTTGGAGGCTGGGGTCTGGACTGGTGAGGGAGGCTGCCATCTTGGTCCTCCAGGAGCTGCTGTCACCTGCCGCAGGGGAGGTGGCACACACCAGTCACAGGAGTTCAGAGTCACCAGATAAAAGGCCCAGGTGCAAGCTCAGTGGCACTTGGCGGAGGTGCTTCCTGTCTTACACATCTTCTCCGTCCCTCCTGCACCAAGAAGGGAAGTGCTACTTTAAAAAATTGAAATGAAATATATATAATATACAATTAACCATTTTAAAGGGAGTGATTGGGTGGCATTTAGCACATCACCGTGTTCCACACCCGCCACCTGCATCTAGTTCTAGAACATTTTCATCACCCCGAATAACACCCTGGACCCATTGAAGAGTTTTTCCCATTTCTCCTCCTGGCCTGGCAGTGACCAGTCTGCCTCATGCTTCTATGTTCTGGACATTTCATAGGAATGGAACGGTACCATGCGCGTCCTTCCACATCTGGCTTCTTAGCATGTTTTCAGGGTTCAGCTGTGCTGCCGCGTGTGTCAGAACTCCACTCCTGTTTATGGCTGAATCCTATTCCGCTGTGCATGCACACCACAATTTGTTTACCATTCATCTGCTGAAGGACACTTGGGCTGTTTCCACCCTGGGAGGGGCTCTTTTTATTGTTATTTCACAGATAAGAAAATTCAGAGTTGGACTCTCTCTCAAGGTCACCCAGCCGGTCAGGGACAGAACTGAGTATCAACTTGGTCTTTGAAGTCTGCACTCTCTCCTCCCCACGGGGGTGAACAGCTTGTCCTGGGTTAAAAGTGGGAAGCATTCTTATTCTCTGGAACTCCTGTCCTGCGACTCTTTGAGGAAGGGGTTTTTTTGGTTTGTGTTTTGAACACCATTGTTCTGGTAGAAAACGAGAATCCTCAGGGAAGGTTAATCTCTAATTCAACAGACATGACCTCACCATGATACTACTACTTCTTTTAAAAAATCATTCTTATCGAGGTGTAAGTTGTATGCAATAACATTCACCAATTTTAAGTGTACAGTTTGAGGAATTTTGACACGTGGATGCAGTCATACAACCATCTCCATAATTAGATGGAAAATATTCCCATCACCCCACCTTCCAAATCTCATGTTGAAATGTGATTCCCAGTGTTGGAGGTGGGCCTGGTGGTAGGTGTCCGGGTCATGGGGGTGGATCCCTCATAAATGGCTTAGTGCTGCCCTTGTGGGAATGAGTGAGTTTTTGCTCTATGAATTCACGTGAAGGCTGGCTATTTTAAAAAAGCTTGACACCTCTCTTGTTCTTCCTGTCTCTCACTGTGGAACATACTTGCTCCCCATTCACCTTCCACCATGAACGGAAGCTTCCCGCGGCCCTCACCAGAAGCAGATGCCAGAGTTATGCTTCTTGTAAAGTCTGCAGACCCATGAGCCAAGTCAACTTATTTTCTTTATAAATTACCCAGCTTCAGATATTCCTTTATAGCAATGCAAAACAGACTAGCACACTCCTTTACAGCCTTCTGCTCCAAGCCTGAGCTTCTGTTTAACACAATGCTTTAAAATTCACTCGTGGTATGGCCATCAGTAGTTCATTCCTTTATTGCTGAATGGTATTCACTTATTTGGATACGCCACAATTTGTTTATCTTTTCCCCGATCGATGGACATTTGGTTTACTTCCCATTTTTTGCTATTATGAATAAAGGTTCTCTAAACATTGGTGTATAGCTTTTGTATGGACTCGAGTGGAATTGCTGGGTCCCATGGTAAGTGCATCATCATATTTCTGCTCAGAGAGGTGGCTTCACACAACCAGTTTCCTCTTCAGGATCCAAATGGGTCCCAGGGACCCTAAAACAAGGCCCCTGGGTCTGTCCTTCTTGGGAAGGGAGACTGTTATATGCAGTGGAAATAAGGAGATGGTCAAAGTATGATTCAGGAATTTCATAGTGTACTGCCATACCAAAAAATCTCTTCTTAGGTTCACAATGCTTAAAAAATAACAAGAAGAAAGCTCATAGGGAATCTCCTTGATAGATGAAGTACATTAGCCACTTAGTGAGTGGGTTCCAAAATTATTACACTCTGGTTGCTCAATTAGGTTAGGATGGAAGGAAGCAGGCCTGTCTGGGGAAAGTAAGGTCTAAATAAAGATTTGGGGTATAGCTTCCTATGATCAGGTCTCGGAGAAGCTGGCTCAACCACCAGGGCAGAGATCTGGAGGTCTGGTATAAGGACCCTCAATGCTAGGGGGAGCCAGTGATTAGCCCCGAGGCTAACAGGGTGTTGTCTGGTTGCACCTGAGCTCTTGGTGTTGGAGAAGCAGCTGTGATGGTAGACACACTGGGTATCTTTAGAAGCGGCCGACAGAGTGTAGCCTGCCATGGTCTAAGCTCACCAAATGCTCATTAAACTCTTGACCTTATATGTATCTGAAGTCCAGTAGTTGAGGTCTGTAACTCACAAATGGCAATTCTGATGAGGTTTGACATGACATTCCTGGGAGCATGTGAGTTCACTCCAAGTTCTCACACAGAAGAGGGTCTGATGAGATGTCTACTCTCAAAAGGAGTGTGCAATATACACTAAAACATATATCAATCATGTAGCAAACTGTAAGTGCTTGAGATCATGTCAAAGTGTCATCACAGGAAGGCCTGTGCTTTGCCTGTGGTTTGAGGTCTACCTGTAGTTGCCTGGAGTAATCGCGTGGTGTTCGGAGATTGGTCATTAGGCCCTCCCAATGACACAGGCAATTGGGAACCGGGATAAAGCTAGCATTTAAAAACCTCTCATTTTGATATTCCGAGCTGATGACCTAGAGCAATGGTCCTCGGTTTGCAATGGCTCTTTTCAAGAGCTTTCATCAAAGGGTTTCCTCCCAGGTGCCCCTGGGTCCCTGATGGTGGCAAATGGCCCGTCTTCTTTTTTCTTAGATAAAGCGGGGCTCTTGCTAGATTAAAATTTCTAGGTGTTGAAGTGAGGTGGTGAGGCCCCTTCTCACTGCCTAGCTGGAAGGCAGTTAAGTTCTTCCCAGTCAATAGGCCTCTATCTACCTGCTGTTAGAATTTTACTAGGCTGGGGAATTCTGAGATCCGTAGCTTGTTTGGAATGGAAAAGGGAAATGAGTTAGGGAAATGTCCAGGCAAATGTCTGTGTGTTTGGAAACAGAGCTATTCTCTTCCAGCTCTTTTCTAGTGGGGTCATTTGCATGCCCATCTGATAGCAGGGGCACAGCCAGGCCCAGCAGATATAACCCATCTGGACTTTTGAATGAAAAATAAACATTGGGTTCTTTTAGTTTCTGACGGTCATTTGCATAAAATCTTGCAGGATTTCCAAGGCCTTGGCAGTGGCTGGAGAGTGGGAGGTGGAGAAGAGGGAGTTTGCATGATGCAGGGACAGCAGAACAAAGCGGTTCAGGTTAACCCTTATTGCTTCCTCGTAAATATGCAAAGATATGAAGTTCAGAGAAGTCAGGGTGGGGGCCCTGATCCTTGCTCTGGTTCCATGTCTAATTTCCCACTTGACCCCTTTGGACCTCAGTTTCCTCTTCTATAAAATGAGTGAATGAGCCTGATCTCTGAGGTTTTTCATTCATTCAAGCCATTGGCATTTCTTGAGCACATAAGATGTGTCAGGCACTCTGCTAGGACAGTAAAATACAACAGCACAGATAAAGTCCCTGCTTTCAAAGAGCTCCCAGCCCAGTGGGGTGTCAGATGGGCCAGCAGACACCCAGCCTGTACTGTCACAGTGTGGTGTTCAAGAAGAGAGAGAGGCCTCATGTTGGGAGATAGGAATGACCCAGGATGGGTGGCGTAGGGTAAAGAAAGGTTTTCAGGGGTAAGCAATACTACTTGCCAGTTCTCACTCTGAAGTCTCAGACTTTCCTGCATGTCCTCTCTGGGAGTTCTTGATTGGAGATGACCTGGGGGATTATATCCAGATGACAGCCAGTGTGTCTCTGATATTACCAGACCCCTCTTATAGGTGCAAGTAAAAAGTTCTAAGTGACATCTGCATCTGAATTACGGCTGCCTTCTCCTCCCTGCTGTCCTCTCTCGTGGGTTCTACATTAGATCTTCCAGAACAGAAACACGGAGTTCAGCCAGCGGTGGAACTGATTTCACCCCAGCCTCAACCTTGGTGTCTGTGGGGCTGTGTCTCCGCTCTGGCCCAGCTTCTGGGTTTAAGATATCAAAGTGAAATGTTGAAGTCATTGTAAGTGCATTAAAAGAAAAAGAGGTTGCAATTCTGGCAGAAAATACTGTAAGTTCATTTAAAACATCCTGGGCAAGGGTTAAAGTCTAAAAGTAAAGACAATAATTGTATATTTTGAAAAAAATACTATTTTTTTCAAAAAGGCCCTCCCAGCCAAGAGAGATAGTACCATCAGCAGAAAGAGCTCTGAATGGGATCAGGAAACTTGAATTCTGACCCTAGCTTTGTCTCTCACCAGAAAAGGCCTCCAGGACTGAGTTTTCCCATCTGTAAAATTCACAGGTTGGACCAGGCAGGCTGCAGATGTCTGGTGCACGAATCTGGGACTTGGTCAGTGGATGGGAGAATGTTGTCTTTCCTGCCGCTGCTGGGGAAAACTTAATTACCAGAATCCAGGGGAATGGGCTCCGGCCCAGCCAGCACCAATCAGATGACAGAATAAACCAGCGTGAAAGGAGAGGCTCTTTCCGGCAGATGAATCGGTTTTTGTCCTTTTCGAAGGATCATATTACACAGAATTTCTCAAAGAAGAGCTGTTTTGGTGGGTGTTTCCCCAAATGTTTGTGAGTGCATCATCTGCCTATGGTCATGCCCTTTAAAGAATTTTCTCTACCCCCAGATCTTTAGCAAGATGGCTTTATTGAAGACACACAAGCTTTATCAGCCCCAAACCATTGAGACCGCCCTCCTCTGGTCCCCTTCGCCTTTAAGAATTCTTACTGTGACTGACTGCACTTTTCGGGCATAATTAATTAAATCAGTGGCCCTCTCATAAATTTAAAAATACATCTCCCATGTCTTTAAATCTCTGAATCCCAGCTGGGAAACTGAGAGGCGTGAAATACACAGTCATCACGTCACAGCCACAGAGACTGCGTCCCGGAGCTGTAATTCCGTGATAAATGTCTCCCAGGCACACTGCCACAGTTTGGTTATGCCCTAGAGGTGATGGGAAGGCCGGGAAGGAGAAGGGGTGGCTGGCTATTGGGCTGCCCTGCCGTGCGCCTTGGGGACTGGTGTAGAGCGGAGGCTCAGACAACAATGTAAGGCAAGGGCAGGGCTCTCCAGAAAGTTCATAATAAGTTGTCCTCCTTCTGTGGATTCGGAAAGAGATCTGGGGAATTCCACTAAGACTTCTGGAAAGCCACACAGGGGCTTGTGCTCTGCTGACTTCTCTGAGTGAGAAGAGGCTGAAAGGAACCACCAGTGACTTCATGGCTCCTCCTGCCAGAAGCGAGGGCACAGCCCTGGACTGGCAAACACACTCTCCAAACACGGCTTTCCTGAGGATCTATGAAGCACCAGGCACTGGCCTGGGCATCAGGGATGCAGCGGGGCAAGTGGGCCAGTCCCGCCTAAAATGGTTGGCAGCCTGGAAGGGGTTTCAGGGCAGGGTGACCACAGGACACGTGCTACTGGAAGGCATTCACAGGGACCCTGCCACCCTGGGATGGAGCCTCCAGGGAAGGGGAATTCAAGCAGATGCTGGAAGAACGGAAGGTTGCTGGGACTTTCCCAGGTGAAAGGACGAAAGGTGATGTCAGAAGAAGGAAAAGTGTTCCATGCAGTGGGGAGAGAAGTGGGAGAGTGCGGCACAGACTTGGAGGAACCAGCGTGATTGGGAGAGGATGGGGAGAAGGGCAGGAGCTGGCTGGCTGCAGTCTGGGCCTGGCACTGAGCTCCGGACAGCTTAGATGCTGCCATCTTGGTGAGCTTGGACAGTGGGAGGGACGGAGTGGCTCAAGGGTGTAGGGCGGGGTTCCGGGCTGGGAGCACGTGCCCTTGGTTCATTTTGGGAATTCAGTTTATGACTCAATTTGAAACAGTGTTGAGGTTCAAGCTTTTCTGTTCCCTTTGGTTTCAGTAGATTCTATTCATTTTTATGACATTTCTTATTTATTTATTTATTTTTGGTTGCTATTGCTTCCAGTTCACTGAGAATTGTATTTCACAAAACACTGTTTTCTGAACTCCTTGACTTTTCACCATCACAAGTTGTTTTGTTTAGGACAAATGAGGGAAAGTCCCATGTCCCACATGCTAATAAAACTGCAGGGCTCCTAATCTCCTGGTCTCCCAGTGCTGCCAGGCACTCCCGGGAGGGAAGACCCTAGTGTGCAAGCAGCAGCTTCAGGATGCACCGTGGGGTGGAGCGGAAATTTACAAATGCTGATCTCTCTCTCTCCCAGTATCAATAACCGTCTCACATGCCGCAGTTTGAATGCAGCACCTCACTCACTCTCACCGAAATCTGGAAGGGAGTTCTGTTTTCCCATCTCGCTGACTTCAGATAGGGCTCTGAGAGATCCCACAACCACTCAAAGCAAGAAAGTGGGACAACACTTGAGCTCAGGGACGGCGCTCCCTCTGCCAACCACGACGCCAACACGGTGGGTGGGGAGAGTCACTGTGTAGCTCCAGCACCCATCACTCAGACTCCCCCTTCTGATGGAGCTGGTGAAACCCGGGCTCCTGCAGAGAAGCAAACATGGTCCTTGTATGTCCTGTGGGCCTTAAAAATGCCCACATGCTCACGCCATGCTGAAGGCTGGGCGCATAGAGGTCAGTCAGAGCAGGGATAGGGAGCTCTTTCTTTTTGCAGGTTCTTGTGAGTGCACCAGTATCTCCAGACCCACCTGGCAAAAATGATTGGCCAAAAATGGTTAATTTTAAGCTTATTTTACCAGTGGAATTTTAAGATGATTTAAAAACAAGGGCATATCTATATGATGGGTAGGTAAATAGATAGTAGGTATAGATGTAAGAGACATGCTAGGCTGTCAAGAGAAGAGACGGGGCCTTATTACTGCTCCCCTGACCCTTCCTCACTTTTCCCTTCCCTTTCCTTCTTCCTCCTCCCCTGGCCCCTGGGTCTGCATAAGCACCATATGAAAATATTCTTGAATCTACATCTATTTTCAGCTTATGCCTGGTTCTTAGCATTAAACTAAACCCTGGCACCTCATTACACACTCTATGAAGCAGAACCGCCTTTCATTTTTGAAACTGTCTCCTTCAAGCTCCAAAAAGTGCTTTCTAGTGTTTGCAGGAAGCCACATGATTTCTTGGGAAAAGCGCAGGTTCTGGAGTCTGAAGCATCTGGGTTTAATTCCAGCTGCATGGTGCTAAGTATTGGCTATATTTTCTTTGAGTGTCAATTATTTCCTAGGTAAATATCCACCATGCAGATTTGTGCTTACTGAATTAGACATTGTGTGTGGTGTTTTTCTTCTCCTGGGGTCCTGGGTTTTAAAGTCCTGGTTCACTTGTGCATATTCTTTATGACTCTTGGATACCACATCCTCTCTGCTGCACCTCATCATGACTCTTCCCTCTTTATAACCTGGACTGTCTGGAGACCGAAGGAATGCCCTTTGCTTATTCTGGACTGTTCTGATTCTTTAAAGCTGGTGCTTAAAGCAGGTCCCTTATTTTTTATTTCTTAAAGCTAATTCTGACACTGACCTTTCATTGAAGTGAGTAGTGACTCCACCCCAACATGGTGCCTTTAGACCTTGCTTGCATGGGGTCTCCAGTGGGCGGGTGGTAAGCAGAGGCCCCTAGGCCTCAGAGCCCCCTCTTCTGGGGCTTCTGCTCCAGGCAGTGCTCTGTGACATCATTAATCACCCTCCACCACAGCCCCCACCCTAGCCCCCTCACTTCTCTCTGCAGGTTACACCACCCCCAACCTGGACCCTATCCAATAGGCTTGTGGTCCCTGATGGTCCTGGACCACTGATTTGAGGCCTTTCTGCTTCCTTTGATTCAGTCTCTGGCAGAGCCCCAGCAGCAGGAGTCCTTGATGGCACCTGGCCCTTTCTAGTCACCGACAAGGGAAACCTGAGAAACCATTCTCAGAAATGGAACTAAATTGTGAGTGAATCTGTCCCCATCTGGAGAAGAGAGGAAGATTTGGGGCAGCAACAAAGGCTCCTTTGATTTCCGTTAATTAACTACTTTGGATTCCGGGGTCTGGAGTGGCTTTCGTTTGACACACAAAGAATCCGGGGCAAGGATGATACCCACGCACAGGGTGTCTGCAATGGAAAGGGCTCCGTGTATTTACCTGTAGGGCAATTCAATTAAAACTCAAGAAAGGGGTAAATCTATGAGATTAGTTCCAGGAACAATAGTGCTGATTGTTGCTGGCTCTCACAATCCCTACGAAAGCAGATGTTAAACAAATATTTTGATGGCTCCAATCAGCCCCAGTGTGAATCTCCTGTTTTTGTTTTTCATTATCTGCAGAGATGGGAATTCTACAGTCTTCATCAGTAGCCCGCTTTGGTGATCTATTTAAAATTGGTGATCTATTTGAAAGACTCCATAGAGAGAAGTTGATTGTAAATATGATGGAGGGGTGCTATTCATTAATAGAGAACATTCTGGGGTTGCCCACTCCACTTTTGCTCCTCTCCATTCTCGGAAGCACCGTCCATCACTGGAGAGGTTTCTTGGACGTTTGTGGCAGGCTAAGGAGGAAGAGGAGAGGTAGAGGGGGAAAGGTGAATAGGCTGGGGGCTCAAGGGTAATATTGCTGGGAGGACCCTCAAAGGAAGCCACTGGAGTCTTCTAGATGTTTGGAAGAGAGGCGTAGTTGAGCAGCTGCAGTGTGTGAGAAACCACGACAGGAAGGAAAAGGAATTTAAGAAGTGTTGTTTTGGGCCCCACATTCCCTTCATGAATGTATGTATGCATGTGTGTAGGAATAACTGTAGGAAGAAATGTATGTAGAGAACTTGAAATGCCATAATAAAATTTTGGCTGCCAGACCACACTCATTGGACCATGATGCCATTCAGAGACTGAACCACTTGGGACCCAGCTTAACTAGGGTGACACATACCTACCTACAGACTGATTTGGCGATTTTTCCGTTAAATTATTGTTCTGTTTTTAATGAAGGAAGGATAAAACTGGGGATATCATAACGATACTGAAATAGAAACAGATAAAATGGAGAGAACTTCATAAAACTTTAGAATTTAAACAGCATCCGAGCCTGCCTTCGAAATGGGATCATCACCTCCCCTTTTCCTGCCTTGCCTTTCCCCACCTGGGATGGATGCCAGGCTCTGCGAGGCAGAAGGACACCTGTGCTGCTCCTGTGGGAGCCTCAGGGCCATTGCTTGGCATGGAGTAGGCCTTCAGTGTGTATTTGTTTACTGATAAAAGGAAGGAATCAAAGAAATGTCAGGTTCCCAATGGCTGCAATTCTAAGACCACTTAAAAGTAGATGAAGCCCATCTTGTTTCCACATGAGGGCCTCTGAAAGCAAGTTTTTGAGCAGCTCAGATCTGAAGTCCTGTCCTGTGGAGCAGATGCTGTGAGGACTTCCCTGCTGTGGCTCTTGACTCTGTTTTTACAAAGCAATCAGGTTGCATTTATAATGTTGGTCAAACTGAGACAAGTAATGAAATTCAAGTGGTAGGTGTGGGATCATTTCATTTGAACAGCTGTAGTTTCACATTTTTCAAATGGTCATGTGGCTGTGTATAGACACAATGAAAGAATTATGACCTTTGGCTAACTTTACTAAGCAAGGCAATAAAGTATAGTTGAAGTATATACTGTAGTGCCTTTTGATTTTGTGGGGGAGGGAATGTCATTTTAGCGTGAATTATTCTATTTCATTGACATGGACTAGAGTCACAGCATTCTACAGAGAAGGAAAACTCTGGGCTCAGCCCATGAACCTGGGAAGGGGAAGGGCAGGCAGTCCAGGGAGAGAGTTGTTCATGCACTTGTGGGTCCCTGAGAAAAGGAATTTTAAGTCTGCTTAGATGGGTCACTTTGCTTCTTTGAGCCTCAAACTTCTCTGTAAAACATGGAGAATTAAGTTACCTGACTTAAGTTACCATGACTTAACTTTATGTCATGATTGTGTGGATCATTAAGAAGAAGCACTTTACAGTATTTTGTAGACTCTGAAGTATGATGCAAATCGTTCTCCTATTCTGTTAGCTTAAAGCAACTCACCTCAGACGCCTAGAATATGCAACATATATGGCTGCATGAAAAGATAAATCTTAATATTTATTTTAAGGGTCAATAATAAGAATTTGTTAGCTACATAATCATTATTTACCTACAATTGCAGATTATGAGGATAATGACTCTAGAGTAATTGCTTTGTCATAGCAAGATATCCACACACTTATAGCCAACCACGTGAATTATAGCTTTTTAATCTCACAATTACAGAGCGGTGTGAAGGCTACCAAAGAGGTTGAGATATAATTGCTAATTGCCAAACAGTGCGCTGAGACTTTGTTTATTTCCATCATGACAGTTTAATGGCAGGATGAAAGCGAGTAGTGTAATTTGGCGTGGTTTGCATGTGCCTAAGTGAAGACAGCCCCAGACTTTTCTGAGTTGGTGTTTTAATAGAACATTTCCCAACTTGAGATGCAAACATATAAAATGGGAGACTTGCTTTCAGTTCCTCCAGGGGATGACATGATGGCAGATGGAATGGCCTGGACCTTTCCTCTTGAGTTAGTGCCTGCTTCATCTAAGGTCCTCAGAGAAGGGTCAGCATGGAGGTCACAACCCTAATGAAGAGTGTTGGGATCAATACAGGCAGGGATCATTGACTCACATTCAAGCTGATACGAATCGATTCAACTCCTTGTGGAGAAAAAGCCAGCCCTGGAGTGGGGCTGAGGCTGGAACTTGTTTCCACCGCTTATGAGTTGTGTGACCCAGGCCCTGTTACTTCTCCCTGATCTTTAGTTTCCCCATCAGTAGAATGGGAAAGATATTAACAGAAGCTCCTTTGGAGGCTGTAGTGAGCTGGAAATGAGCTAAATGAGATGATGCAGGCTAAGCGCTTGGAGCAGTGCCTGGCACGCAGGCAGAAGGCTGGCCAGTGTCATTGGTGCTCATCTGATGTGACCTGTGCTGATGCCTCCTTAGACTAATTCCTTAGGTCAGTGTTTCACGGAAGCCCACCCATCTCACAGGAGCCCTCACATGTTTGATGTGCTGCTGTCTTATACTAACTCCGTAGAGCTAATGCTCTATTAGCTTCAAATGATCCTGCCTCGGGGGCTGGAAGATCCTTCTCCTCCATGTTGCCAAATCCTTCATCTCCTGAGAACCTGTCATCTACTGTGTGTGAGAGGATTTTGTATCTGAGCTTCCCTGATGCTCAAGGGATGTTCCCAGAAGCACTTTACTTACACACACACACACACACACACACACACACACAGAGAGAGAGAGAGAGACATATATTTTATTGCGTTTTAGGTTTTGGGGTACATGGGAAGAACATGCAAGATTGTTGCATAGATACATACATGGCAATGTGGCTTGCTGCCTTCCTCCCCATCACCTGTATCTGTCATTTCTCCCCATGTTATCCCTCCCCAACACCCCACCCCCTGCTGTCCCTCCCCTAGTTCCCCCCAACAGACCTCAATGTGTGATGTTCCCCTCCCTGTGTCCATGTGTTCTCATTGTTCAACACCCACCTACGAGTGAGAACATGGGGTGTTTGATTTTCACGAATGACACTTAGCTCAGGGGGTTTTATGCAGATGTTCTCAGTTTTCGAGCCTGGCTCTGCCTGGGCTCCAGCCCTCCCTTGCTAGAAACTCTCTGTCCACAAGGACTTACTCTTGTACTCTTAAGTCACTGCCTTCTTCTTTCCATGGAAATCTCTTTTTACTTGCCAGGCTCCCCATGCATTCCAGCCTCCCATGGAGCTGTTTTTACTGTATCCAACCTGCAGATTCATGAGCCGCTCCCAATCCACATGGGTGATTTCACAAGTATATTTACCAGCAGCTCAGATTTGCACAAATAAGACCTTGCCCTGAGGCTGGGTGTGGTGGCTCATACCTGTAATTCCATTACTTTGAGAGGCCGAGGCAGGAGGATTGCTTGAGTGCAGGAATTCAGGACCAGTCCTGGCAACATAGCAAGACCCTGCCTCTACCAAAATAATAATAATTATTATTACTACTATTATTAGCTGGGCATAGTGGCATATGCCTGTAGTCCCAGCTACTTGAGAGGCCGAGGCAAGAGGACTACTGGGGCTCAGGATGTCAAGGCTGCAGTGAGCTGAGGTTGTACCACTGCACCTCAGCCTGCGTGACAGAGAGACCTGTCTCAAAAAACAAAACAAAACAGAAAACCAACCTTTCTCTGGATGCTCAGAACTTTACCTTCTCAGTGCCTGTTCTGCATTTCAACAACCCAGCCCAGCTAATACCTTTCTTTAGAGACTGCCATCATGTCTGAACTCCCCTGCCCCAAAGCCTTCACACATGTCTTCTTGGTAGCCAGACAGAAGTTCTTTCTGAGAACTTCCAATAGTACTGCTTATGGCAAGGGACTTCTGGATTCTTCCCTCAGGAACAGTCCTGGGAAAATCTCAAGGGAAATTGAGTTGCACAGTTGACATTTCCATTGAAATTCAGATTTCTAGTTCTTCTAAAACCATAGTCCCAAGAGGTTTTTAATCCATAGAAAATAACTTGGGAAGCAAAGGGGGGAAAAGTGCTTTTGACGGAAGACAGAAATGAGCTGGTTCTAGGTGAAAGCACTTCTGGGGTGGCAGCCCTGTGTCGGGGGTCTATTTGGTAAAGTATTTTCTGATCCATTTTTGTGACTGTCAGGAGACACCCCCTCACAATTCTGCCCATCACAGGCCTTGAAAACACAATCTGTGGGGACACGGAGCTTTAGACAAATAGAAGTGGGTACATTCTGAATGTTTGTCTTTTTAGCATAAATGCATGATGATTGGCTGCATTCAGTTCATCTTAGTGACTTCAAAGCCAAGGGTAGAAAAAGTACACTATCCAAGCAAAAAAGGCCCACGGGTGTTGGTGCACACATTTAATACTGGAAGAATGAGTAATTTTCTCTTTCTTTGTTTTTTTCCGATATGAAAAAAATAAAAGACTTTCTATTCCAGGTAAAGTTTTGAAATCTCTTTGCTAAAAGACCATAATTTCCTAAGCAAGTTGGACCCTCTGATAACTTAGAAGTTCTGTGTATTGTTTTGCTGATCAGTGTGTCTGGTGAGAAGGAAGGATCTGGGGAAGCAGCTCCAGACTCAGGACCCAGGTCTAAATTCCCAGTCCTCCACTTTTACATGACCTTGAGTGAGTTGCTGATAGTCTTAGCCTCAGTTTCCACATCTCTGAAATGGGCAGAATAATAGTTGCCTGGAAGTGACGGTTGTGGGGCTGTGTATAAAAGCCCAGGATAGATGCTCAGGAAATGTTATCCTCTCTCTCATCTTTTCCCTACCTCCCTCCCTAATGTTATTCTCTCTCTCATCTCCCTCTCTTCCCTCCCACTCTTCCCTCCCTCTCTTCCCCCACTCCTTCCGTCCCTTTTTGGAGTATGTTTGCAGAGGAGGAGGCATGGGGGAGAATAGTAAATTATTTGAAGATCTGGGGAAACAGGAAAGCTTGAACAACTGAAAAATGTTTCTCGGCGTGTGGCTCCAGAACACTCCCGTCGGAGGTAACAGAGGCTTCTGTCAAATGCAAGGTTCTGAAACCAAGCCTTGGGGGCATGCCTTGGGAATCTGAATGTTAAAGTGACAGGAATCCCAGATGTTGCATGCTTACAAATGGCCTTTGCCTTTCTTTCTTCAGACAGAATCCTAGTTTTGACCACTCCTCCTGACAAAAAAGAAACTCAAGGGTAAATCCTGATTGGTCTAAATAGATCAAGAATCCCTAGACCCCCTGCCAGTGCCAGGGGGTAGGGGGCAGATTTTTTTGTCCTTTGAAAGTGACTGCTGTGGTTTAAATGTGTGTGTCCCCTCCAAAATTCATGCTGAAATGTAAATTCCAATGCAGTGGTATGAAGAGGTGATTAGGCCATGATTAAGAGGATTAGGCCATCCTTGTAAGTAAATTGTTGCCGTTATAAAGGAGGCTTCATACGTCATTAACCCTTTTTGACCTTTCGTCGCTTCTGCCCTATGAGGACACAGCATTCGTCCCCTCCAGAGCATACAGCACCAAGGCGCCAACTTGGAAGTAGAGTGCAGCTCTCGCCAGACACCCAACCTATGACTGTGTTGATCTCGTACTTCCTGACCTCCAGAACTGTGAGAAATACATTCTGTTGTTTATAAATTGCCCAGTCTCAGGTATTTTCTTACAGCATCACAAACAGACCAAGAAAATCACTCAGAGGAGAAATCCTCTCTTCCACTAAGTGCACTGTGTCTGTGCGTGGTGGCTGGAGCTGGAGCAGCCATGCTGCAACCCGTTGACCAGCCGAGGGCAAGGCTGAGAGTGTTATCACTGATGTGCCGGGTGTGTCTGTGTTGTCTTGAGAAATAATTTTAATAGAGGTAAGTGAATCGCATAAAGTTTGCTGTGTTAAAGTGTACAATTCAGCGACTTTAGTGTTTTCACAACATTGGGCAACCATGGCTACTATCTCATTCCAGAACATTTATATCACCCTGAAAAGAAACCCGTACCTATTATTAAATACTCTTAATTTTTCCCTTTTCCAGCCTCTGGCAACCACTCACCTACTTTCTGTCTCTATTGACTTGCCTATTCTAGACATTTCATATAAATGGAATCAGACAGTATGTGGTTTTCTGTGTCTGCCTTCTTTCGCTTAGCATGATGTTAATAAGATTCATCCACCTTCTGGCATGTCAGGACTTCATTACTTTTGGTAGGTGCATAGTATTCCATTGCATGGCTATATATGTGTGTATATACATGTGTGTATATACACATACATACATGCATATATATACACATACATACATACATGCATATATATACACATATATGCATACATACACACCACATTCGTCCATTCATCAGTTAATGGACATTTGGGTGGTTTACACATTTTGGCTACTATAAATTATGCCGCTAGGCACATTTGTATAGAAGTTTTTCAGAGGGCATATGTCTTCGATTCTTTTGGTGTATACGTCAGGTGGTTCTTGTACTTCTAAACTTTGAGCGGTCTGGCAGAATGATTCAGAGGTAAACCATGGAGTCTGACCCTTGGGAACAGTTCCTGGCTTTTGCACTTACTGGCTGGGGGACTTTGGACTACTGTTTACTACTGGTTACTGCTCCCCGCCCCCACCTGCTGTGCCTTGATTCTTTATCTGTCAGATAGTGATGAGAAATACATTGTCTCCACAGGATCACAGTAAGGATTAAATGAGTTAATTTATTACTATTCCTTAAAACCCCACGTGGCACATAATAGGTGTCCATTAAATGTTAGCTGTTGTTATTAACGCTATACCCACACGCCAGAAGGAGCTCACCGCGACTCTCCTGCTGGTCGCGTTTATTCTTATCTGCTTCTGGGGAGCCAAGGTCAGAGTTAGAAATCCTTCTTAAAAAACACCAGCATCGTCTCCACTGGCCCCTTATCATGGTCCAAACGTGAAATGCACACTGGTCAAACCAGAAGAGCGGCCAGGACTGCTTCCCAGTTTCTTCATTTTCTTCACTTTGGGATAATTATTGAAAACACAAGCTTGTTCTTTCCATAAAAAACCCAAGCCCAATCTGCTTCACTGTTTAGTAGGTGAAATTATTGCAAGCTTTCTGTTCATTTTTGGGTCATAACCTCTTAATTTCCCTAGACTTCTCTATATGTGTGATGTCTTTTCAGCTTCTTGTGTACAAAGGCCAGCGTTTTAAAGACTAGTAATGACACGACTCCCTCCCTCTTCTCTCCACCCTGAATGCCAACCAGCATGAGGGCTCATCTGCCTTTAATTCTGTAGCTTAGTCACGGCCTCAAGTGAGAAATATGAGACTAAGCTATGGCCTTGGGAGTGGGCCACAGCCCTCTGTTTCAAGCATTCCCCAAATGTCATAATTAATGTGTTATAATTAATAACTAGCAATGCCCCAGCTTGAGCTGAAATTCATATACTAGTCCCAGAGGGCACATGCATCTCAGCAGACTTACAGTTCCTGGGCCCATAGTTCAAGATATCCTTCGTGTTAATGAAGAGCCTCCTTGCACAGGCCTGGAACCCTGAGGCTGAGAGGGATTTGATTTAGCCACATTACGGGGGTATGCCTGAGAGGTCTCACTCAGATTTCTAACTGACCTTTGCAAACACCTTGCTTCTGAAGACTTGATGCACCCCAGCAAGAGGACCCCAAACCTCACTTCCCAGCTCTGGGTCTGTGTCTGTTAAGTTTCTACAGCCAGTGTTGTTAAGGACCCAGGCCCAGGCATCAAACGGAGGTAGATGCAGATCCTGCCTCTTGGCTTTTAGCTGTGTGATCAAGGGCAAATCTCTTCACCTCTCTGAGCCTAGTGTCTTCACCTGTAAAATAGAAGAGAAAACAACACAGCCGTACCCAGTTGCCTTGTGGATCAAACAGAACAATAGAAAGTGCTTGGCAGAGTCCCTTGGTCAGTTCTCAACAAAAATTAGCAGCTGTCACTGCCATCCTCCTGCTCTTCATCACCCTGGCCCAGGATCCACTGCCCGCCCTCAGCTCACCAGCCTGCATTCTTCAAGTCTGCTCCTACCCCTCTGTTTTCCCATAAAAACAACACCGATTCTGTTCCCTCGCAGGGGGCTGACAAGTGTCCCCGACTTGTCCTGTCCCTCACCATGCTCAGGACCAGGAATAGAAGTGCAGCTGAATTTCTTCAACCTGGAAACCAGTGATGAGTGTGCTTCCTCTGGCTGCGAGGAAGAACCCTTAGCCGGGTAGCAGGGAGGAAGTGGGGGGGGGGGGGTTGGCACAGCTTTGGCTGATAAAGCGGCAGGTTGGGTGAAAGGTGGACAGGAGAAGTAAGGCGTAAAGGGAATGGTAAAAAGCCGAATCGAGCGAACTTCAGCTGAGGTCCTGACCTCTGCCCGGATCAGCAGCCCCAGCTGGCGCTCTCGCTGCTCCAGGGGCCTTCCTTCACCCCTGCTGCTCGGCACGTGTCTACAGCTCAGTGGACAGGCAGTGATGGGCCTGCCCGACTTTGCCCAAGTTCTGGGGTCCAGTGCTTATGACCACTGTCTCCCATCCGGGTCCAGAATGAAACCGCTGGCTGTTGCCAGCTTCCTACAAATTCCAGGGTTTTGTTTAAGGGGAAGAAATGCATCCAGATCTTACTACGGGCTTTCCTTGCTCTGTCAGCTACAAAATAAATTAGACGGGTCAAACGTTGTAGATTTAATCTCACTGTGAACTGAAAACATAGTAGCTCTCCTTGCCATCGGAGAATCTGCAAGCGCTTGGTGACCCCCCGGTGAACCGGAGGGGCCAGGCCTGCTGGCAGGTGCAGCTGGAGCAAACTCAATGTGACATTCACCGCGATCCTTTGTGCCCCGCTGAGAACTGCTGGGGAGCGTTTGGAACTGAATACTCAAGGGCTTTCCCTCACCGTCTCACAATTACCTGTGCAAGGTACAGAAAAGGGAGAAATTGAGAGAGAGACAAGAGGAGGGGGGGCGGCTAAGGGAGAAGGGGCAGATTCCCCAGTGGTTCGGAGGAAGCCATGGCAGTTCCAGTTAAAGGCAGAGATTGGCACAGGGACCAATAGGAGAGGAACGGGTGATGGAAACAGTGCTTGATAGGAACAGTTTGCTCTCCATTCTCTGGCAGCACAGAGGGCTGCGTGCCTGTTCCACTGGTTTGAAGAGCAGGCTGGTGAGAGACCCTACATGTGTGGGTAGCCAAGGGGGGCATTAGCTTGGTGGGCACAGGCCTGATGGGCCTCATGGATTCAGGGCACCTGTGGGTTATCAGCTGGTCCCCGGTGGGCTAGCTGTGGTGATTTGGTGCACCTTGCAGGAACAGTGAGTCTGCTGAGGCCCTTCATCCTTCATCGGCTCTTTGTATAGGATAAGGCAGGGAGCTGAGGACTCCCTTCCCCCACCCTTGACAGCCATTCCACAAGTGATCCTTAGAAGATGTCCCCTTCAGGTGTCTGAACAGGGATGTCTGCTGGGGCCGGCATTTGGAAAGGGCACTGAGGATTCAAAGCATTGTTATGAACTGGCCCATGCCCAGTTTGATTCTGATCAGACAAGCCTTATCTATGGGGAGGGGAATAGTGACAGAGATAAAGCCTACTTTGGATCATGGCAAAGGTCAGGGTTTAAGAGACTCAAAGCCCCAGGCTGGACTGGGCATGGTGGCTCACACTTGAAATCCCGGCACTTTGGGAGGCCAAGGTGGAAGGATAGATAGCTTAGGCTTAAGAATTGGAGACCAGCCTGGGCAACATAGTGAGACCCCATCTCTACAAAAAAATTTTTTTTAATTAGCTGAGTGTGGTGATGCACATCTGTGGTCCCTGCTATTCAGGAGGCTGAGGCAGGAGGGTCGCATGAGCCCAGGAGTTTGAGGTTATAGTGAGCTATGATTGCACCACTGAACTCCAGCCTGGAGACTCTGTCTCAAAAAAAAAAAAAAAAAAATGTGCAAGGCTACATCAACTATCAGGGGTGGGGTGGGATGCTTAGGGTTTGCAGGAGTCATGGAATTGGGACAGAAGGGACTAGAACACATTTAGAGGTCCACTTTGGGAAGCCACTGGGAAGTCCTGACTCCCTATTGCCTCTTCTGCTCATGCCTCTAGTTTCACTACCGGTATCTTTGCAATGTTGACAGCAGGAGCAGCTGACGTCCATGTATTGGTTGTGCCTGAAATCCCACCATCACTGGAGATTTGATGGCACAGAGGAGAGCATGGGGCCCCAGGTCTTACCTGTGTGGTATCTCCAACCAGGTAGTAACCTATGAAGTCAGGACCCAGGCTTAACTTAATTTTGTGATCATCAGAGAGACAGGAGTTGCGTTTTTAAAGGATTTCCCAGAAGGACAGAGGAAACCTCCTATAACACAGCCCAGTGCAGCCTGTCTTGCTATTTGAGTAAGCCCAGAGAGGAGGACAGGGAAAAGGGTACGGTGTAGGTCAAGGGGAGACAAGTCACAGGCTCATTTAACAAAAGCACTCACTGTGTGCCAGGCTCTGCTGGACGTGGGGAGGCTGAGGCCAATCAGACCTGCTCTAGAAGGGCTCATGAGCTTTAGAAGGGCTCCTGAACAATCAGCCTTGGAATATTTTTGGCAAACTTGCTGAACTTCCACGAACTACCCTCCCAACCAGAGGCCAGCAGAGGAGCCTGTGGTGGGTGGGGCTGAATGACCTGCTGCCTGAGTCACTCAGCACCGAGACGGATCCACTGGCCACCCAACCTGGAGCCTGAGAGCAGCCACCTGTGCAGACAGCCTGGGTCTGGGAGCCCCCGCTCCATCACTAGCAATCTGTGCAAAACTCCTCTCATCATCTGAGCCCAGTTTCTGCTCAAGGGCCATGACTCAGAGCCATCTCTGGGCACCAGCCCTGACACCTGAGTGAGTCTGACCCTGTGGCAGTGGGACTGCCCCTGCAGCCATCCCCAAACCCTAAGGCAGTCTGGAGGGTGATTGGGCTGTTCTGACACCTGGGACCAGCCCTCTAGCCTGCCACCTAAGTCCCAGGCAGGGTAAGGGGAGGCCCAAGTCCATGGACATGCCTCTTCTCTTTGCTATCACAAGAGCACTGTGAGGATTCATTTCCCGGTGACCACTCCACTTTCAGATTCAAAAGGGCACCCTCTGAAAACTCCTCCAGCCCTGGATGATGATGATTGCAAGGTGGGTGCAGGAGGGGTCATTCAGACAAGGCCCTAAGTTATCCTTGTCTCTCTCCTGCCCATGGATGGTCCTTGGCTGCTGCTCGGAAGCACATCCTGGAGCCTTTAAGAGCAGAAGGTGAGGGCTCTGTGGCTCCTGCTGCTTCTAGAATCTCTGGGCTCACACATCTTCCTGGGTCGGGTCAGGGGCAGAATGCATGTGCCGTGAAGATAGCAACGTGGCCTGTATCGCTTCCCGTTCCCTTGGTGCCTGGCACAGAATTGAGGCTGTCTGCTGGCTGACGCTGCCTTTTCCTTGCCAGGATGAGGGCTGAGGAAGGTGGTGCTGGTTGAAGTGGTCCTCTCCTCCTGGCCCGCACATGCAGTGAGGAGGCGGCCTCTCTCCCGGCCTAATCCTGGCTGGTCACTCACAACGTACAGGTGGATTCGCCTTGTCCTGGAGGCTCTGCAAAGCTGCCATCATCTTCACTGGGCTTTCTTCTTGGCTCTGGCTACTGGAGGTCCCCAGCCTTTTTTTCTAGGCACAGGGACTGAGTTACCATTTGAGGACTCACCCGCTTCCTCTGTGGGCAACTGATATGAAAGGAATGCAGGTCGAGTTTCTATAACGTGCTGTCTTTGGCCTCCATCTCGGCACCTTCGTAGCACTTGAGAAAAAATGGAAACCTTTAATTTCTGTGGTAGCAGATAACACCAGTGAGTTGTAGAATTTGTTCATTCCCACAAGAAAGGTTTGACAGAATTGCTTGAGAGGCTCAGGGAGGGAGAGGAGCCATCAGACTGGAGGCGTCTGGAAGAATTTCATGGATACACCTGAGAAGACCCTCGTAGGACAGGTGGGGTCTGCAGGTGCCGTGGAAGGCAGGCCACCTCTGTGGCTACAGCTTGAGAACAAGTTGCATTCATAGAGTGGCTGGTTGTTCCATTTGGGACCACAGCCAAGGTGTAGAGATGTTGGAATGGGCATCCTGATCTTGCAGCTCTTGTGCAGTGACAGGCGGGAAGCAGACAAAGAATGAATGCTGCGGAATAAAACGGGGTCTGGGTGCAAATCGTGGGCAGCATCAATGCCAGGGTTGGAAGGAGTCAGAAGGCAGCCTCTCCTAACTTCCCTGCTCGTGGGAAGCCAGCTGAGATCTCTGAGGCTGATGGGCATTTTACTTTAGAAAAATTAATCAAAAGTGAGTACTTTGTCTCTTCTGGTCAACTTGAATTCCTTGTGGAGAGAACTTAGCTGAGATGACTCCACCTGGAATTCTTAGCTCTTGGGCCTCAGCGTGGTTTCCTCTTCAACAATTATTCTTTCAACATCTTGGAATTTAGAAGGTGTCAAGATGTGACACTCATTCCCATTCCTCCTTCCCCCACCACCCTGTGCAGATCTAAGGCTAACAGGACTGTGGACCTCTTTTAAGGAACGATGTTGATCAAGGTCAGCCATTTTCTTCTATAAAAGGCAGATAGTAAATATTCAAAGCCCTGTGGGCCATACGGTTTCCGCCTTTACTACTCAGCTCTGCCACTGCAGTGGGAAAGCCGTAAACATACACGAATGAATGAGCGTGGCTGCCTTCTAGCAAAACTATATTTACAAAAATAGCTGGTGATCCGGATTTGGCCGGCCTCTCATAGCCTGCCGACTGCGAGTGTAAACTGTAAAACAGCTTGGGTCCTAACCCTCTTTTCAAGCCACCTTACGTCTTGGCTCCCACACTGGTCTGTCACTGGTCTTGCTGCCGAGATTCAGAGAGGGGGCTAATGCTGGCTTTTCCTACCCCCCTGAAGGGTGTCAAACCTGATTACACCACCTTGACAACCATACTGTTTTGGTCTAAGCGCACAGACCATTTGAGGAGTGAAACAGAAAGTTGAAACATGCCCAGAGATGTTGACTTTAAGGGCGTGTTGAAGTGGGCCTGGAGCTTCCATAGCAAGGCCAACACCTCCTGATCCAACTTCTCATCACCCTACAAAAGGCTATTTGTCAGAAATTCCTTCAGTGTCCACTGTTGACACTGCTGTCACTCTCTGCTGGCGAGTCCCTATCCCTGATGTGACGGACAGTTTAAAACATGCTTAGAAAGGCTGTCAGCCATCCTTTTGAGAAAAGCCCACCAGGACTCCATTAAAAACAGAGCTTGTAGCTGAAGCCGTTCTTGCCTTGATGACACACAGTAAGTGGCAGGTAATCCTCCTCCTAATCTCCTTGCTGCCCCACGAGGCTTATGGTAACTGATACCCCTGTGAATGCCAGGGAGTCTGATTGAGTTACCTGGAGAGGCCTGGGCTTCTTCCTGCTCCTTTCCTAATGGAATGTATTTAGATAAAGGCATCTTGAAGTTGGCCACAGTCTCCTGAGATATTGCTCTAAAGGGAAAATTTGATTTTCCCTAAGCTGCAGCTGAGATCACTTTTTGATTTTCCCTGAAGCATTTTACCCAACGCGCCTGGCCACCGCACACCTGTCTACAATTACGGCCTGGGGGTGGGGCAGGGAGGACCCCTGGGGCTTAACTGCTTCCTATTGTGGCTGGAGCCTTTGATTCCAGGGTCAGAGCAACTCTTGCTGCTGGGGAATTTTACTTGCAAAATTCTGACTTTTCCCACCACGATTAAGAACCGCTCTGTAGCATGTACTGCTGCGGACACAAAGCTTTAATGGACCTGTTGGGATTGGAAGACTAGGTGGCTTGATTCAGTCATTTGTGAGCTTGTCCCTGCTTCCTGGAGCCTCTTACTGGAGACAAGGAAGGCAGCCTTGTGGAGCAGAAAGAGCCCTGGACCGGTCCTGGCCTCTCCTCTCTGTATCGCTGACTTACTCTGTGGGTGACCTTGACCTGGTTCCTTCCCTCGGCCCATTTGTCAAACAGGGCAGCTTGGTTAATAGATCACTCAGGTTTAGGGGTGCCAGACCTGCCAAGCCCAACCTGAATTTCAAATGAACAATGAATAATTTTTCTAGTCTAAATTATGCTCCTTGCAATATCAGAGACACACTTTTACGAAAATGGTATTTATCCAAAATTCAAATTTAAGTGGCGATTCTATATTTCACTTTCCTCATGTTGCTTCTACCTCAAGTAGTTGCTGAATCCATACTTTGAGATACATATTTTTGGTTTTGCTATCCAGTGGCTTTGGTAGCCACAGGCAAGAGATAAGTGTGAAATGTCTGGATAATTCTGGAAATCTATCTTCCCTAACTTGGACTCAAGCCCAAAACCATGTCTTCGGAAACACTGCGTCATGACAGTGTCTTCCGTGCCTGGGACCAGGTAGATGCTCCGTGCGTACTGGCTGAATGAATGAATGGATGGCACATTTCAACCTTTGCTTGACCTTCGTGTAATACATAGTCCCATTTAACAGAGCAACAGGTCTTCCTGACACATGCCCCATCCTTCCCAGGGCACTTTGCCTTTGTTCAGAATAGTTCCTGCCCTGGGAGCCCAGTTTCCTCAGATGGGGCAGTGTTGCACAGTGGGCAGAATCATGAGCACTGAAGCCAAATGGTTTGGGGTTGATTCCTGCTTCTACCACTGTGTACCTTTGGAGAATTTCCTTTAATTCTCTGTGCCTCTGTTTTCTCATCTAAGAAAGGGAGTAAACAATAAAACCTAGTAAGGCAGTTTTGAGGAACAGATAAGATCATGCACGGATGTCATTATTATTTAGAATCATAGTGGTTCTTATGAGACTCCTTCTGCAAATCCTAATCCCAACCATTCTACAAGGGCCACCTCCTCCATGAAGCCCTCAGTGATTATTCTCTTCCTTACTCCACAGGTTACAAAAAAAATCTCTCCCCTTAGTGCTTTGGATACAAACAAACCGTGGCTATTTCTCTGCTGTCCAATAGATCATACATTATTTGTGGGAAGGATCACTTGGGTGTTTACTCATTGTCTGGTGCATAGAGGAGGCCTAAGGCATCTGTGTTGAATGAATGAAGTAATAAATCAATTAAAACACATATTTACTATGTAGGAAAAAATTCCCAGGCAAGTTAGAGCATGGCATCATTATCCTAGGAGGTGTTTTTATCTGATGCTCTCACCAATTAGCTGGGAAATTTGTGCAAGGAAAGAGGGAGGCCCCCATGTAGAATCAGGCTGCAGATGGTGCCTACAGGGTCTGTCACGAAGGGACGCAGCTTGGTGGGGGAGAAACAATAGCGGATCAAGTCCAACAGATGCAGGTGAAAACCCAGTTCTATTCTTTACAACAGAACACCTCCAGAACGTTCCTTTTCCTCTTATGTGAAAAGGGGTTAGGGAAGCTTCCTCTTAGGAATAGATGGGGGAGGGCTCGGGTATGGGAGACAGATGAACACCGACAAAGGGCTAAGCATAAAGGGTGCTGATATGGTTTGGCTGTGTCCCCACCCAAATCTCATCATGAATTGTAGCTCCCACTATTTCCATGTATTGTGAGAGGAGCCTGGTGGGAGGTGACTGAATTATGGGGATGGGTCTTTCCTGCACTGTTCTCATGATAGTGAATGAGCCACACGAGATCTGATGGTTTTAAAACTGGGAGTTTCCCTTCACAAGCTCTCTCTGCCTGCCGCCATCCATGTAAGATGTGACTTGCTCCTCCTCGCCTTCTGCCATGATTGGGAGGCCTCCCCAGCTACGTGGAATGTACGTCCATTAAACCTCTTTTTCTTCCCAGTCTTGGGTATGTCTTTATTGGCAGTGTGAAAACAGACTAATCCAGGTGCTCTACAAATGTTTAACTGTCCAGCATCGGCAAGTCCTCTGTGATGTTGGGCCTGGGGGTTACTGGCTCCACAAAAGGCTCCTGTTCATGTCTGAGCACAGACTAGAAAGTGGGTCTGCAGCTGAGAGTCCTGATTCCATTAGGCAAGGACGTCATAATCCCAAAGGGTAAGGAAAACATGAAGCCCCAGCCCAGGTCCTGCAAGACAAGGACAGAGAAGAGGGAACGTCTCAAAGTCACTGCCTCCCTGTCCACACAGGTGCAGACTTGGAGGCCCGGGAGTGGAGACTCCGGCAAATTCTCCCTCCCCGCTACGCTTCTCACGTGGCTCTGAGCCTGATATATGGTGTGCACATTCCCTACCCCACCAGCTACTCACCCCAAGGATAAAGGTCATTCTGAGCTTCAGCGGTTTGAGCTAGTAAAGATTTTTATAAAAACTCACTGTCTTGATTTGTGTTCAAGTACTTTAAAGTTCACATATTTCTTCTTTGAACTTTGCTGGCTGTAGTCATTTCATCTGCAATCAGCCTGGATTGGTTCTGCTTATTCAGAGCCCATCAATTACCGAGAACTGGACTGGAGCACACGCTGCCCATTCATTGGCGTTGCCCCAGGCTAGCCGATTTATCTGACATTTAATAAGGAGTTTTAGATTTTGCAGCTTATCAGGAGAGCACTGCGCGAGTGCGGGTGAGCTGGTGAATCCCAAATAAGTGGGCCGCTCAGGGATCTTTCTCCTCTTCAACCCACTGTTTGTCATGCAACGTTGCTCTGAATGTTAGGGTCTCCTTCCTCCTTCCTCTGCTTCTGTTGTGCCTTTTTTTCTTTTTCTAAAATTGTTTTATGGTTGGCATTTTAAGATCCTTCTCATGTTAAGAACCCAACCATGGGGCGAATCCGAAATCAAGCTCCTTGCAAATCAAGATGGGGAAGCTCTGTGTAATAATGAAAGTTCAAGTCAACCAATAATGACCGTGGAGGTGAGGAAGACGAGATCCCTGCTCTAAAGGACACGGCACCGTGGGTTGGGAGAGCTGACATGGCATAAATCATTCAGTCCCAGGCCAGCTGAGCCGAATGCTCTCATAGAGGCATAAATAGAGCATAATGGGAATGTTTGGGGGAGGGGAGAGATTGATAATCTTGGTTTGTGCCTTTTAGTTCTGTCTTAGACAATGAATGCACATTCACACATTTGACCAAGTAAAGAACTCTGATGTTTTATTAAGCTGCTTTACAGTTTCCTTTGAATAATAAGACTAATGTATTAAATCTGTTTCTCCCTTATGGTAAATTCCATTTTCCTGGGCATATTTTGTATGCTTATCCTGCCTAACTTGGGTTCCCATCATTAAATCCTCCTTATGACAAAAGCTTCACTAAACGTAAGAACACAGGTTGGACTGAGAAATCTGTGTTCTGGTCATCTGGAGCATTTTTGTGGGAAGAAGTTAATTCTTGCTGCTTTCAACGCCATTCCTAGAGTTGTCTTCCCTGGGATTTTCACTAATATTTCACATCTTTTTACACCCAAGTTCAAAGTGTGTTCTCATATCAGCATATGAAAGTCTTTTTACTACCCTCAACAGTGGTGGCTATCCATTTATTTTTTTTTAATTTAGAAACTGAATTCCAAGTTCTTCCACATGTTGCTATTATTGTCTTCCTCTTCTGTAGCTTCTGCAAAATTGGCCCCCCAGATGGTCTCCTTCTGTCTCCGAGGGAGGTGGTTAAAGATGCAGGGTCTCAGCAACCATCCCTGAGATTCTGATTAGTAGGGCCAAGATGGAGCCATGATGGTTCCTATGCATGGAAAAGTCAGGGGACAAGCTCTGCTCATTATTCCTGGACAGCCCCATACAACCTCCAAGGTTAGTGCTGACTCCTGCAGTGGTCTCCCCAGTAAGTGTCAGATGTGTGGGTGCAGCAGCTGCTGCAAAGCCCCCTTGGATGGCCCCCAATCCCCCAAACCCACCCATGCCTAAAGGCAAACTCATCACCTCTTCCCCAGGTCTAGTCTGCCCCATATACACCACCTGTGTGGGCATCACCTATCACACAAACCCCCCACCTTCTCTACCATCCAGTCAGCTACTACATCCTGAGATTCCACTCAAAAAACATCTCCATGCCTTCTGTTCACCTCTGTGTCCACTGCTGCTCCCCTGGAGTAGGCTGTCGGCATCTCTAACTTCAGCTGGTCAAAGTTCCCCACCCCAGTTCTTGCTTGGCTTACTTAATTCTCTACGCTAGAGGCAGAGGGATGTTCTTGGTTTCTAAACGTCCAATTCGGTCTTGCCATTTGTCAACCCAAGTGGCTCCCATTGTACTTCAGTGGGAGAGCTCCTCTCCATCACGGCTCAGAGGGCCCTCATGGTGTCCGTCTCCAGCATTCCTATTCTCCCCTCTCACTGTGCTTCGTCTCTCCTTCCTCACCTGGCACTCTGGATTTCTTCCAGGACCTCATACTGCTGTGTGCTCACACCTCTAGGCCTTGCATCTGTTATCTCCTTGGCGTAGCAAAAGGTCCCCCTGCTTTACCTGCAAAGGAAACATCTCTTTCTTGTCTGAGAAAGGGATGTCCCACCTCCCTAGGTCAGCTCCCCAGCTCCTGTCCTGGAGCAGCCTGTTTGCCTGTTTTGCCCTTAATATGGCACCTGCCCTCCATTATCAAAATTGCCTGTTGGCCATTATCACTGGACTACACCCTACCAAGGCAGGGCCTATTGGCCTGGTTCTCAGTGATGCCAACAACCCTGTCATATGGGTTGAATCATATACACTTGCTGTTTTTTGTTTTTTTTGAGATGGATTTTCCCTCTTGTTGCCCAGGCTGAAGAGCAATGGCGTGATCTTGGTTGACCGTGACCTTGCCTTCCAGGTTCAAGCAATTCTCCTGCCTCAGCCTCCCGAGTAGCTGGAATTACAGGCATGTACCACCAAGCCCAGCTAATTTTTTTTTTGTATTTTTAGTAGAGACAGGGTTTCTTCATGTTGGTCAGGCCAGTCTCAAACTCCCAACCTCAGGTGATCCGCCTGCCCCGGCCTCCTAAAGTGCTGGGATTACAGGCATGAGCTACCACACCCAGCCAACTTGCTGATTTTTGACCAACCATTTTGACCAACCACCTATAAAAATGACTGTTTTGTCTGGCTTAACATAATACCTGTCATTCATAAATCTCAGTCAAATGAGAACATAAACATAGTATCTCTTTGTTTTAGTGAGAATGTCTTTGATTGTCAATGAAGCCAAAGTCTCTTAAATGGTGTGGACTTTTGAATGTACATGTCAGCCGGTTGCATGAGGGTTACATATGGATGTTAAAGATCCAAACTGGATTCTTTTAAGATCGATGTTCAATATCACATCTCCCATTCCCTCGGTTCAGAGTTTCACACTGGAGCGGCATCAAAAACTCCACTGAAGCGGGGCAGAGGAATCGTTTGAGGAGAATCTCAAAGAGGACTCACCTGCTTCCGTAGAATTTATACCAGGAGATTAAATGTTCAGGGGATAATATTTCACAAGTTACATGTTTGCTTATGGAATATTTTTCCTCTAGTGAAAATATGATTTGTAAATAATTACTTTAGAAACACACTCACTTTTTATTTTCAAGATTAAACATTCCCAATGGCCACAGGGGTCTATGGGAGATTTATTTGACTTCCAAAGATAAGTAATAAATTGCCTAGTTTCAGTTGCCTTTCTTGCCCTATTCCATTTGCTGATAACATGTAGATCAGTGGAAGCATTTTTTTCCCTCAGATCTTAGTTAGCAAGAGGCTGCCCTCTATAGATCCTTGACCCAATTGCACACTGGTTTCAGAGACTGAAACAGCAGGGGCATTGTAGGCCTTTAAAAGAGCTTTATACCTTTTAACTCTGAGGATTAGGGTTTTAGGTTTTTGATAGGCTTTTATATCTTAATTTGCTTTATTTCGCAAAGAAGCTCAAAGTGCTTATTGTAAGAAAGACATAAGAGTTGTCTAGCTTCCCTTTGTGCGGATGGAGAAACTGAGACCTACAGATGTCGGAGGACTCGCTGTCTGGTGTCATCCAGGACATCGGGGCAGAGCTAGGACTTGCACCCAAGCTGAATGTTTATTTCCCAGTCATCTCTGTCTTCCTGATTCAGGGAAACAAGGCTCTCTTGGCAGAGGGGTGCCAGCACCCACAAATGGAGTCCAGCCCAAGGTTGATGCCATAGAAGCTGTTTCCTCACCAACACTATGAGAAGGTCTTCCATTTTGGAATTTTCCTTCTTCTTTTTTTTTTTTTTTTTTTCCTGAAAGGGAGTCTTGCTCCATTGCCCAGAATGAAGTGCAGTAGCGCAGTCTCAGCTCACTGCAACTTCTGCCTCCTGGGTTCAAGCATTTCTCCCTGCCTCAGCCTCCCAAGTAGCTGGGATTACAGGAGCCTGCCACCACATCTGGCTAATTTTTGTATTTTTAGTAGAGATGGGATTTTGCGATGTTGGCCAGGCTGGTCTCGAACTCCTGACCTCAGGTGATCCACCCACCTCGGCCTCCCAAAGTGCTGAAATTACAGGCATCAGCCACTGTGCCTGGCCAGAGTTTTCTTTCTTTATAGCAGTGAGTGACTTTCCTTAGTTCTTTAGGGAAAAATAATAATGATGATGATAATGAAAATAACAGTAATAATTACATAAGCAAGGTTGTGGGGGGAACAGAGTTTGTGATTAGTATTGTACTCATGAAACACTTTTGCAGTTAGCAACAATATTATGGAAACAGCAATGAAGTTGTCTGCTTCTAATTAAGACAAAGTGGGAGGACCACAGAACTTTAAAAGTGTGTGTTGTACAGAAGCAAAGGGGTTTGGGTGCTCCCAGCTGCCCTGAAGTTTAAATCCACTGTGATCCTGCCAGAGCAGAAATACCTGCTCCCTGCTTGCTCTGAAATGCCAGGCTCTTCAACAAAGGCCCACTTGTTCCTTGGGATTTGTGTCTTGATGCATTCTCAGAGAGAGGTTTCCAGGGCACCAGTCACCTGCAGCTCACCTGAAGATGACACATGGCATGTCGCTGTGCCCTCCTCCCCAACCCCTCCCCATTCATGTGCTCTACCTGGCAATTCTTTTTTCCCCACCTAAAAGTTGACCTGAGATGAAACTTGCTAAGGTAGGAAAGATATTGAAACAGTTCGGAGGTGTCCCCCAACATGGTGAGGGACCGATGGCCCTCACAGCTTATGGACAGTTACTCATGGCTACTCCTGCACTCTGACCCCTAGAAGGGCCAGAGTGCCCGAGTGGGTGGACTAGAATAAACACAGAAAAACAGTCAGCATGGAAATCTCTATTTTGGTGCAGGTAAGCATAGCCCATGGGATCTGGGCTTGCTCTCTCCCCGTCTAAGAGAATTTCAGGTCCTTCATGGCGACAAAGCTGTGCGTGGCATCTGTCTCTCTGCCTTGTCCACAGATCCTGCTGCCCTCCATGACCTGCCCCATCCTATATCTCTGGCCCTCGCTCCTGTCCCTGCCTGCCTGGCACCAGGTTCTCCTAGCACAGTGAGCTGAAGTGCCTGTTTTTAGATGCCCCCCAGCTCAGTTCTGCCTTTGCATTTGTTGCTCCCTCTGCCCCAGTAGCCTCACCTTGCCCTTGCGTGCTCACCATATCCTGCTCCTCCTGCAGGACCCAGGACCGCCATCATTCCTCTGGGAGCCTTCCCTGGCCTCCCTCTCCTACGCGGAATTGGTTGCCTTTCTTTAAACCTACTACCAGACTCCTATGGGCTGTGCCTCCGTTTTGGTTCTTCCTGTCCTGGACTCGAATTCTGTGATGGTGCTGCAGTCTCTTGCATGGCACTGTGATGTCTTAGAGGATAAGCACTGTACAGATACATCTTTCTGTTTCCAAGGCGGCACTGGGAGCCTGCCGTGTCTTAGGTGTTCCTGAGCGCTTAATGACTGAGTGAATGCATGCAGCAGCATGAACATGCCCCAGTGGGCCTTTCTCAGCAGACACCGCCCCGGGGCAGGGTTCCCTGTGTCTCAGGATTTCACTCCTGATAGCTTGAAGCAAAGGTTGGCAAACTCTTCCTGTAAGAGTCAGAAAGTAAATATTTTAGCTTTTGTGGGCCAGTCTCTGTTGTAACCACTTAACTCCGCCATGTAGTGTAAAAGCAGTCATAGCCAATACATATGCGTGTGAGCACGATTATTCCAATAAAACTTTTTACAAACAAAGGCAGAAAGCTGGATTTAGCCCAGCAGGGATAGTCTGCCAATCTCTGGCTGAGGGTTTGAAAAGAGCCATCTGCTCTGATTACGAGTCGGGTGGCCTTTGTCTCTATGGCCTTCTTGGGGGATGCAGAGTAGGGCAGATGAGTATCTTACACTTGGCTTCTTCTCTCTTTTTTCTTTGAGCAATCATAAGAAGGGCCTCAGAATCTTCTTCTGACCCTCCTGCTAGCTTTCTCAGTACTTTTTGTGTTCTGTTGCCCAGAAAACTGTCCCCAGGTCATTCTAAGAATGACCCATCCCCACTAGAGCTGGGAGAGATAAGCCAGTCTTCTGGGTATCTTCTCTGGCTCTCTTGAGTCTTCTCCATATACCCACCAGGCGAGCTTTCTCTCCCCCTCCAACCTCAGTCCTGATTTCCTTCCTGCATCTTCCCATGCAGCACAATGACAACCCGGAGAGAGTCTTCTTCCTGTTAGCGTAGGCTGAATGATAAAACATTGCCAAACATCAAGTAACAACAGCACTAACTTTTCTCTTGAATCTGCAATCTGCTCTACTTGGCAAAAGCTAGCAGGGCTCAAAGACTGGGGGCTGAAATCCTCTGAAGACTCACTCACTGTCTGGTACCCAGGCCAGGAAGGCTCCAAAGGCAGGCAGCGGAGCAGCTAGGGTCCCCTGGATGTCTCTGTCTCTCTTTTTTGAAATCGAGTCTCACTCTGTTGCAGTGGTACAATCTCTGGGCTCACTACCACCTCCACCTCCTGGGTTCAAGCGATTCTCCTGCCTCAGCCTCTCGAGTGCTGGAATTACCAACATGTGCCACAACACCCAACTAATTTTTATATTTTTAGTAGAGACAGGGTTTCGCCATGTTGGCCAAGATGGTCTTGAACTCCTGACTTAAAGTGATCCACCCACCTCAGCCTCCCAAATTGCTGGGATTACATGGATGAGCCACCGTGCCCAGCCCTCCCCTGGGTATCTATCTCTGCTAACTTTCTGCACACCATCTCTTCAGGATGGTGGCTTCTGGATTACCTATTTCCTAATGTCAACTTGGGGATCCCAAGGCACATGTCCCAGAAGAGCCAAGAAGCCTTGTTACCTTTTATGGCTGCTATGGCTTGAATGTGTCCCCAAATTTCATGTGTTAGAAATTTAATTCTCAAATTCAAACGCTGATTGCAGGTGGGGACTCTGAGAATTAATTAGGATTAGGTGTGGTCATCAAGGTAGGGCCCCCATGATGGATGTTAAAAGGTTAAATTACAGCAAACCTAGTTTTGTAGCTCTCAATTGGCTTTTATTTGTGGTTCTAGAATTGGACAGTAGTTCTGATCAAAAATAGTTCATAATGCTTTGCCCCACCACATGTTCAGGTTGTATTTATAGCCAGAGTAAAGGAAGTGATGTACAGAAAACGGAAGTACGGCACAGAGATAGCCAACTGGTTACGGCCCCCATCTGTCTTATTTAAACATGGTTTAAACTGTTGGCTGCATGTGGTTGGCTGAGACTCAGATATTTGTTCTTAAGTCAGGTTTTTAGTTTATTTACATACTGAATTAGGTTGCAATTAGAAACTCATACAGAGGGCTCTTTGTGCCAATTTTAGTTTGATTTAACATGGGACTCATGACTTTATAGAAAGAAGAAGACAGACCTGAGCTGATGTACATACGCATGCTCTCTCACGATGTGATGCCTTCCAGCATGACACAGCAAGGAGGTCCTCACAGGATGCCTGCCTCATGATCCATGAGAAATAAATATATTTTCTTTATAAATTTACTAATTCTCTGGCATTTTGTTATAGAAACAGAAAATGGACTAAGACAACAATCTAGTCTCAGAAGTCACTTAAGATTCTTCTAGCATATTCTGTTCATTGAGGTAGTCACAGAGTCCTGCCCAGGTTCAAGGGAGTCACAGTGGACTCCATATCACAATGGGAAGGGGTGATCGTCTGGAAGAGCATGTGGGTCCATTTTCTGGGATATCCTATCTGTCACATTCCCCTTCCTGGACCACTGCCATGTGCCTCTGACAGATGAAGAAATTCAGGTTTAGAGAGAATAAACAGCTTATTTATATAACTCCTCAAAAGTTACTGAAGCCAAGTCTGTCTGGCTCACAAAGTCCTCCCCACCTTACCTTGAGTCCTTCTCTATTGCATATAAACCAATAGTTTGGGTGCCTCCATTCTCCTCAGGTCTTTAGGCATTCCCTGTTCTTTGATGACAGAAACACAGATGCATTCTGGTACAGTCTATAGGACATGAAACTTGGGGTCTGGACTTCCTTCTCCAGCTGGGTTCAGCTGTTGCTCAAGGTGGGAGGCAGCAACAGTGATGTTGGATGTGACACATTTATTAATTCACCATGACAGTGATGAGCTGGTAATTATGCTGGTGTTTCACACAGTCTCTAACTCCCTTGTGATTCCTGGTGCAGAGTTTGATTCTCAGGAAGTCATTGTCCACAAGGAAATCTGAGAAGCCAGCAGAACAAGCATCAATGGAGGAGCAACTTCAGCATTTGCTCTGCTTTTTCTCCAAAGCAAACTGATGAAATCACCACCCCAAATCCTATTGTCATAAGGAGACTCAGGCTGGAGTAGGATTCCTCACTAGGGGGTGGGCCAGTGGATTTACAGGCCACTAGAGTTCATCTCAGTTTATATGTTAGCTTTCTGATAGAGGCCAGGTTTTCATTTTAATCTTATTTTTAGTTTTTTTTTTTTTTTTTAGTATTTTAAACCCCTCCTAAGAGGTTCAGTCTTCTTTACTCCTTAAATTATAATGGCTTTTCTGACCAGAAGACTTTAAGGCTACTAAGATTCAGGGGGATTATTAGTTTTTAAATAAGAATGGCTTTGTAGGCTTTCAGAGATACCAGGACTCTTAAAGATATCATGTTGAGTTCCCCCATTTTACCAATGAGAAAACTAAAGCTCAGAGAAGGGCAGTGACTTTCCCAAGGTCACACAGCCCTGCTGGAGGGTTGCTGCTTAGACCAGGGTTTTGCCTGCTACGCCTCTCTCACTATCATTTGGCCTCTGTCTAGGGACTCATGCTCTCAACTTCTGTGTTAGGTTGTTTTTTTGTTTGTTTGTTTTTGTTTTTTTTTTTTGCACAGCTGCAAGTTAGCTGCAGCTCTGAACATATTCCAGACTATTCCAGCAGTTTCTGGACTACCAAGGACTATGGTAGTAATTCATCACACCGGCCTATGACTCCCTTTTATCACTCTGCGAGATTGCTCTGTCTTTTGTGGTACCACTGGGTGATACATCTGGTGTGTGGCATGGCAACCACAGTTTAGGTCCATCCTGACTCGGCCACAGCCCCACCTCAGTACCTGGACCCAGGAGCTGCGAGCCGTGGTGTTTGCCTGGTTGAAGAAGGCCTCCTAGGCTGCCTCATTCCTTCTCCTTTCCTCCTGGGCAGCCACTGTGCTCTGGCCACCACACTCTTCCCCACCTGCTAAGTGTGGCGGCCAGCCTGCACCTCCTCACCAGCCCTGAGGGAAAAGACTGATAGCACAGTCTTTTCCCCAGTTTGTCTGATTTGATGATGATGAAAACACAGGCCCTGCATTCCACCCCTTACGTATAATAACTTTTCATTCCAGGACTTGAGCATCTCTGGGAAATTCCTGGCATCCTTCCCTTGGGTTATTGACCTTTCTCATTTCCCACCAGGCCAGTGTTTCTCAAAGCCTGATCCTCATATATTTTCTTCTGCATCTGAATTGTCTGGGGTATGTTTTAAAATGCAGGTTCCTGAGTCTGTGACCTACCGCATCAGACTTTGTGAGGACGGAGCCCAGAAACCTGCACTCGAAGCTTCTCAGGTGATTCTTAAGCACCTGGAGCTTGAGACCATGGGCTTGGGGAAAACTTTGTCGCCTGTCCCTGAGGTCTGCTCTGCACATCTTCATCCCCTCTACTGAGACCCCTGTCATGTGTTTTGTCCCCATTAAAAGCCTATGTAAATGGGAACGATGCAGGCATGTTAGGGACCCTCGGGGAGTCTTTGCTGTCTTCATTTCCACCCAGTTTTTCATGCAGAGAGTGTTTTCTCTGTCTCCTGACTCAGGCAACCCCATCATATTCTTCTGAGAATAAAAACAGTCTGTGACCAACCATTCAACCTCAGAAAAAAGCCTGAGGTTACTTCAGTTTCATTGGTTTAGCTCTTTCCTTCCCCGCTTCTTCTTCTTCCAGTCTTGGGCACTGTTCAGCCCCCAAGATGTTTTACCTGCTCCCCAAAACCCCCACGCAGCAGCCTTTGTAACTGCTTCGAACTTTTTCTCTTTTCTGCTCTTCTCTCTCTCAGTTCCTCTCTGACTTTTGGGGTCCAGGAATGATCAATTTCTTGGGCTGCTCGGGTTTTCAGAGACCCACTGTGTGGACAGTTGTGGCACAAGCCTTTCGGCCAAGCAGACCACCTCTCTCCCTTCTGGCTCCCAGCTTTGTAGCAAGAGGAGGCTCGTTCCCATTCAGCAGACATGGTTTCCGTCTGCAAAGATTGCTTAATCTCCTTCCCTGCTGCCATGCTTAGAGCAGGCCCGGTTCTTTATGTCCTATGTTGGGTTTAATGTCAGAGCACCATAGATTTCTCACTGCATTAACTTTACAGCACCATCCCCTCCACGCCCGAGCCAAGTGGGCAGGCCTTGTCTCTGTTTTATGGAAACCCAGTCACTGTGTAGGAAAACCTGGCTGTTTAAAAGCTGGTTGAACATCTTATAAATTATCCACATCTCTTGCTTCTAAAGGCCTCCTAAGAAGAAGTTACAGGACGTCCCCAGCTGACCCCACAGGCCGGCTCCTCCCGTGCCCACTGACTTGGCCTGGTGAGAAGCGCAGGGCGAGACCCTTCCCTGTCTCGGCCAGCGTTTCCACCCAATACAGCAAGCTATTTCGAAAAAACTTCCCTGTCAATTCTTGTGATTTGTCTAATAAACAACACTGCAAACTGAGCATTCATGCATTTGTATATTGATAAGAGATAATCAATTCTCTCAACAATTTTACAGTTTCAAATTAGGATGGCATCCTTCTTTGGAGTTCTTCAAACACCTTAAACAGGAAATGCACACACACATTGAAGTATTCTAAACAATTATTAGACTTAAAGTATTAACATGATAGTTTAGTTCATTCACTGATGATTTAGAAGCTTTTCTCCACGCCTGACTTGGGTTCTAGGAGAGAGAGAAAGTGCCCCAATGCCAGTTGGGGTTGTCCAGTGCCCGCCGCTGGTTGGAGCAGGATGTGGGTTAGAACTCTAGCCCCTGCCCACCAGGCTCAGCTCTTTTTTTTTCTTTCTTTTCTTTCCTTCAGGTTGATTTCTTTGGCCCATGCACCTTCTGTCCTCAAAGTGGGTTGCTCATGTCAGTGACATGAGCTCCAAAGGTACCACCTTCCCCCATGGCTGTCCCTAAGTGGGGCTCTCTGCTCTGTCTAAGGGGGAGAACCAGGGGGTGGATGCCAACAGACCAGACCCAAGCATGGGAACACAGCAGCCCTGTCTGAGACAAAAGCTCAGAGGTGTGGTCAGGTTGAGGACAAGGAGCTGGCCAGTACCAGAACTGTCCCTGGGAACAGAGCTGAGGGCTGGGCTGAGAGGGCCAAGGCCTGTCCACAGAGGCAGGTGCAACCTCTCCAGAGCCCTTGAGACCCCTCACCCTGGCAACTGGCAAAAGCAAGTGATTGTTTGAAAATTGCTATTTCTTCCCGTGAGAAAGAGCAATGGGCCCGGAGCGGGGTGGAGGCTGGGGGTAACTGTGCAGGGGAGGGGCTGGGCTGGGGGGCAGGAGGGAAGCAAGGTGCATAGGGATGAGGAGAGCCCAGAAGACTGGGGTTTGTGAGGCGATGAGAGCAGAGACCAGGACAAGTGCAAGGCTATGATCACAGTGCGCCAAAGAGGCCTTGACCCTTGCGAGGTGCGTGCCTGTGGGGCTGGAATAGAAATGGGCCTGCAGGGCCTGAGAGTGAGTGCTCTCCTCCCCGAGGCCTCCAAAAGCAGCCTCCAGTGTGTGGCCGGCCTCTCTACCTGGAGGACCTGTCCTCTGTCTGAACCCTTCTCTTCTTCCCAGTGCCTACCCAGTGCCTGGCCAACCGACAAACAATGAGATTGCCTGTTTCTTCTAGTCTACTAACTAGTTCCTAAAAGGCTGCCTCTTCCAGGAAGCCTGCTGGTTACACCAGAACATTGCTCACTGTGGGTCTCCATGGTGGCTCTGACCCAGGCATGAGTTGTGCAGCAGTGAAGGACGCTTCCCTGGGTCGCTGGCCCATCCAGCTAAGTGATGGACTTTCCAGGTCGCGCTGCCCTCGTGTTTCCCAGGCCCACGTGTCTTGGCTCAACTGGGCTGGTGGGCGTCCATAAGGACGGGCAAGCTAGTGACTGGCAGGGTCAGCTTTGCCCAGTGACTGGTGCTGGCCCAGATGCTGGGAACTTCAGAACAAAGTGCAACGTATTTGGGGCTCACCAGGGGCTCTTCGGGAGCCCTGAGGGGAGCAGACTCTTCCTGGGAAAGATCTTGACTCAGAAACCGTCTCAAGGCCTGGATCCCCACCCTAGGAAGGGAAGAAAATGATTGTTCCACCCAGAGATCATATGGTCAAGAGGGTCATCCAAGGGATTTCATTGCGTACTGGGAACCCTTGGCTTGGGAACTTTTCTGCTTCACAAAAAATCCTCCACCGAGCGTCTCCTACATTTTATGTCCTCGCATCTAAACCACAACTGGCGGATTCCGGCCAGGCTGGGGGTTAACTCAGGACTCAGAGAAACTGCTCCACCAGAGGCTCTGATGAAGGGATCAGTCAGGAATTCATAAAGTATTTATTTAGCTGCCAAAAGCACCCCCACCCTCCCTTTCTTGTATGTTAGAATTGATGCAAAGTTTCCGAGACAAGCCTGCGATTGCGGCTGTCACCAAACAATGCCATATTTCTTTTCTTCTCTTAAATTCTAGGGATCATTCCCTGTAAGAGGGCAATTTGTCTGTCAGGCAGGCAAAACAGGGGCCGCTCCCTGCCCTCATTAAACTGACAGCACGGTTATTAGCAGAAAACGAAGCCAGCCCGCCATGAAGCTAGCCACTGTTTTATGGCGAGCGCCAGGGAGATATTTTCAGTAATTAATTTGATAAATATATTAATTATGAATTGAGTTGACAGTACAATCAGATTGTCAGCCTTCCAGACAGCCTCTTGTGATAAGTAGCTCTGTGATGAAGTGGTTGGATTTCAAGCCTGTCATCCTGCGGGGCAGTCCCTTATCACCCGTCTGCCCATTCACTCTGTAATTTCCTGAGCATTGTAATTAAATGGTAGCTTTCTGATTGGAAGTGACTCCTCAAACTTAATCTCTCTTTCTGTCGGTGCTTGGTGGGGGAGGGGCACAAAAAAGCCCTTTGTTTCAGGGCATTTTTTATGTTAAGAAGCAGTTTTGCTCCCCTGTTCCTTTAAATGAACCTATCTAGTCCTGAAGGGCACAAAGGAGGAAGAAACCTAATTCGGTGGCTTTCGGAGTCTTGTGGGGAGCCAAGCTATAGTGAGGGGTGGGGGACCTAGCTTGGGGCAGCCCCAGGTGTGTTCCTGCTGCTCTTGGTCTCTGCCACCTTGGGAAGGTCACCGCTCCTCTCTGGGCCTGGTTTTTTGGCCAGGAAAAGAAAGGGCTGCCAAAATAATCACGAGGGTTCCCCCCAGGCCTGGAATTCTGGGATCCTGTGGAGGGAGGAGCTCTGCAGAGTCCCTGGCCCTGGAGTCCTGGGGAAGGGGAGGGAAGGAGAATCGAGCCAAGTGTCAGCTGTATTTCTCCAGGACAGGGAGTCATTCAGGGAGTCCCTTGCCGGCACTTTTTTTTTCCTTTTGATGAAATTAATTATGAACACTGCCTGGGGTCATTTGACTCCGGAGATACATGTCAAGATAAAATATTTCAGAAACACTTATATTTAATAATTTAATATGGTGGTTCGCATTTGGGTGCAACAAAGGGAATTATTGGTAATTGCAAATTTTAAAGAGGCAAGTCAAAGCCCAGCAAAGTATAGGGGATGATGGGACAAAAGTCAGGAAAGATGCCAGAGGATTTTGCTCAGGGAGACCCAAGGGCCTGAGGTTAGGAAGAGGAACAGGGTCATTCATGTGCTTTGTAAAGAAGTCAACTTCTGAAACCTTCTTAAGGGGCAATGCCTGGTGCCTCAGCTGGAAGAAGAAAGACAGCAAGTTAGAGTGTTAGAAAGTCTGTGATTTGGCTGGGCGTGGTGGATCATGCCTGTAATCCTAGCAGTTTGGGAGGCCGAGGTGGGTGGATCATGAGGTCAGGAGATCAAGACCATCCTGGCCAACATGATGAAACCCCACCTCTAAAAAAAAAAATAAAATAAAATATATATGTATATATACAGACACATATGTGTGTGTTTGTGTGTGTGTGTGTGTGTGTATATATATATATATATAAAGAAAGTCTGTGATTTGAGACTCAGAGAGGCCCAGGGCTGCCCCAGGCCACACAACTAAGGTGTAAGACCCCGGACAAGCTTGACCTCCCAGCCGGTGCCGCTGGGTCATGGGGCTTTGTGAAAAGTACATCAGCTTTGCATCAGGTAACCCCAAGTTGCGAATTCAGCTGCCACTGGCACAACTCTGTCTCTTTGTCTGTAAAATGGGCTATTAGTCAAACTACCTGCCTGGGATTTGATGTGAAGGTTACATGAAATAATGCATGGAAGGTGCCTTCCAGGGCAACTCAGATGCTGTGGAAGCCAGGTAGTTATCAGCCACTGCTTTGCAAATAATAAAATCTCTTTGAAGGTAGGCGATGCAATGATCTTTGTTTTATTGAAGAGGGGATGAGGCACAGAGAAGTTAAGCAACTTACACAAACTTACCCAGCTAGTTTGTGGCCAACCTGGGATTTGAACCCAAACAGCCTGGCTCCAGGATCTAGGCTGCCCCTATGGGAGAAGGTGAAACTGCAGTGTGCTAGAATGGACCGGGAAACAAGTCCATGGTCATTTTGCCTGGTAGAGGAAGACATCCAAAATCCACCCAAGGCCCCGGAGGCTGCTCTGGAGAGGAGATGCTGTCATGTCCTTTGCTCTGACTGCAGTGACAGGTGACACTCATGCTGGCCACTCAGAGGGCTTCCTCCTCTGGCTTTCGACTCCTATGGATATGGAAAGAGAAGTGGCCTAGAGGTCAGGAGGCCACATTCTAGGTGACTGTGGGGAAGTCAAGCTCCTTCTCTGGGCTCAGTTTCCCCTCAAGACTCTTTACAGTCTGACTGGCTCAATTCTCACGGCTTTCCACGTCCCACTCCAGCCTACCTTATGCCTTCCTCCTAACACATTCTGCTGGAAAACTGCGGTGCTTCCCAAATATCCATGCACCCACTACCTGGATTTCCCAGAATCTCCAGCAGTTAGGTTGGGTCATATGACTTGCTCTGGCCAATGGGTGATGGGAGAGAGTGACCCATGACACTTCCAGTCCAAGGCAGTTGAGAGCTATATGTCCAGAGCCCCTGCCACAGAAGCCTCGAAGGCCATGACATGTTTCAGATGGACGAGGGCTGCCCAACCAGACTGAAAAGGAAGATGTTGCTGTGAGGAACCACTGAGATTTGGGGATTTCTCTGTAACTGCTCCCTGCCTGAGCTTCCTTGACTGGGTCTCAACAGAACTTTTGCCCATTCTCTGGGCAGCTGAGTCCATCCCTGCCTCTGGGCCTTTGCACAGGACATTTCCTGAACGCCTTTCCCCCCTTGCTGTTGGCAAACTCTTCCCCACTTCATCCCCAGCTCCCTTCTGTGCTGTGTGGCTTCTCTGGCAGACCATGGCCGAGTTAATCGTGCTCTTCGCAGGATTACTGCGGAGGAACATTCCTGCCTCTGGTTCATGAATAACCTTCACTGGTACTCTCTGTTATGTCCCTGTTTCCCCTAGTAATTTGGGAAGTCTGCAAAAGCAGAGCCCATGTCCTCTCCCTCTTCATAGCCTTAGAGCTTTACCCAGTGCTGGGTGTATATCAAGTGCTCAGTTAATATTTATTGCACAAATGAATGAATGAATGAACAACTGGCATTGCGGTCCTGGTGGCTTTGCTGTCTGAGCCCTGCCTGACTCCATTGTTCCCTTGTTAGGATATTCCACATTTGTGACTGAGCATGTGGAGTGTGGTATAATGAACCAGCTCCCAACAACAGCACAGACATATGGAATGTAGCCCTGATCTCCAGCCAGCTTAGTCTGTGGCTTTGGGAAAATCACTCCTTCAGGGTCCCTTGCTTCCTCATCTCTAAGGTGCACCAAAACATCTTGCCCACGGAGCTGCTTGGATGTACTCATGCAGGGTAAATATTCTAGGATGGCCGGGGCTGTGAGCGGGAGTGAGTACAGTCTGCTTCTCTCCAGCGGGGTGAGCTGGGTGGTCCCTTCTCTGCTCTGGTTTTTGTTCCCTCATCTTTACAGTGAAGGTGCTGCACTCAGCCACTGGCAGCATTACTGGCAAGGCCACTGTGGCCACAGTCCACAGCTGGGCCATATTTAAACTCAGCTTCTTTATGAAACCCAAGCACCTTACTGAAACATTCAGCGCTCTTGTCAATCACCTGGAAATGATGGGTCCCACCAGGAGCAGAGGATAAAAACCACAGCATGGAGGATCAGCGCTCAGATGCAGGAGCCAGGAAGCCCCTTGTTAGGGGCTAGGTTACAGCCACTAAAGTCCATTAGCACATTTAAAAAAAAAACCCAAAAATTGAAAGTTATACAAGCTTTGTTTGCTGTCACTGGAGGCAAAGCCAATACGTACACACACATATCAATAATCAAGACAGAGTTTTAATATGAAGTAAGAAAAGTGTCACTCATGATAGAAATTGTTTCATGTTTCTTTCATGAACAAATGCACCCTTATTTTTTTCCAAAGTTCCAGAATGCTGTCCTTTTCTCAACTTTTCAAAGAAAACTGAAGTACTTTGAGCACAACCAGAGTTGAATATTTTCCTTTGTCAGATCCTACTTGAATCTATATTTTAACATGTTCCCATTATATTTCAAAGAGTAGGCATGATTGCTCTTAGAAACAAAAAAAAAAGTAAGACCAAAGGCAGGGTATTGTCTATTATCCCATCCTCCCCCCTAGAAATGTTCTCATCAGAGCTAGCTTGGTGTCATTGATTAAATCCTGAATGATGAACTGTAAGCTCCTTTATTTTATACCAGAAGCGACTGGTAAGTGGATGTAAATTGATTTTGGAGAGGATGCTAAGCGATAATCCTTCCCAGGTTTCCAGTAAAGAAAATATACCTATTTGTGGGAATTTTCAACTTGGGTTTGAACCTGCTGATGCCTTTCTGGAGTCCAAGTGGAAACTATGGTGCTTTTGTGTGCCTGTCAGACGTCTTGCTTAACGCCGAGGGAGGAATGATAAATATGCAGAATGCTTTGATGTTAATACCAAACGGGCCTCCAAAGGAGTGGAGTTGAAGGCAGTTGACACTGCGGTTTTCATCCCTCGGCAGGGATCGAACGGATGCTTGAAAATAAATGGCACCTGTGGAGAAAGTGCCCCATCCCTGATTATGTCATTGGAGCCTCTGGTCCCCACATCTGCTGGAGGGCCCTGGGCTCAGCGCTCTGCCTGGCAGGAGAATGTGAATGCGGGCAGGGGATAAAAGACAGTAACTCACTTTGTTTTATTCTGTTTGCCAGGAAGCCTTTCTGATGAACCCAGGCAACCATCACTAAAAGATCCATGTGAAATGGAGGCTAATCTTCTGCAGGCAGGGATGGATATGAAAGGAGAGAGTACTCTAGAAATGCAGAGGCAGCTCCTCTTGACAGAGTTCCCTTCCCCGTGGGACCTCAGTTTCCCCATCTGTGAAAGAAAGGGGTTTAGTAGGTGATCCCTAAGTTGCTGCTATTTGCCATTGGCTAAGAAGATGAAGTACCATATGGTCCCTTATGGTGGGGGTGGGCAGCTTGTGTGGGGTCAGGACTGTCCCTTATGGTGGGGGCGGGCAGCCTTGTGTGGGGTTAGGACTGACTCTTATGGTGGGGATGGGCATCTTATATTGGGTTGGGGGAGGACTGTCCCTTATGGTGAGGTGGGCAGCTTTTGCAGGGGGAGGACTGTCCCTTATGGTAGGGGTGGGCAGCTTGCATGGGGTCAGGACTGTCCTTTATGGTGTGGATAAGCAGCTCGTGTGAGGTCAGGACTGGCTTCTTTGGAGGCACCTGTCTCAACCCCCCTCAAGGTCAACCTCACTTCCTGGTGGGACTGGTGAGTAGAAAAGTCAGAAGGTGAGGAACCAGGATCTTATAGGTCACCAAAGACGCTGTGCAGAGGCCGTCAGCTCTGGGGGTTCTAGGGGGTTCTAGGGGGCTCTCCTTTATCCAGGGAAGCTCTTCAGTCCTGGAAGGAGAAGGGTTTGGGGAAGGAGAGGCCGGCCCAGCATTCAGGAGCCCAGATCTGTGGTACCTACCAGCCCTCTCTGTGTACCTACCCCACATGCTCAGTGTGACAATGGGGCTGTGCCTCTACTTTTCCTGCCTCCTGGTCAGGGGGGCTTTATGACTTTCAGGGGTCCTAGACACTTTTGTCTTCAGAAACCTTTCCTCCATAAAAAAAAATTACCACTTTGTTTTACAACTGTAGTGGCCTAAAGACGAATATAATTCAGGCTTGATGTGTTATTATGTATCCATTTGTCTTATATTCATTTCTTTCTTTGAATTTTAAGATACATAAAAATGAAAACATTTTCATGGACCCTTAAAGGATGTCCTGGGCCCTGTGCCTGATGAATACATCGCCCCTGCTTACCAAACTCCCTATGAAGTCTGACCCCTTTAGAAGCTGCGAACCTACCCTTCAGTTTTGCGTTCCCAATGACTAAAGCTTTCCCAGTACTGCCCAGAGGAGCAGAAGGGGATGGGAACAGTTTGCTGAGTTGTGTATATGAACTCGGCTGAGAGGGAAGCTTGGGCCATCCTGGCAGCAGAGGATAGCCCAGTGCAGGCAGGCAGCCTGGTGCAATGGGAGGCTGTGTGCTTTGGGCTCAGGAACCCCTTGACTCTCACCTCTCCCATCCCCTTCCTATCTGAATGACCTGGGTGAGTTGCTGACTCTTGGCCTCAGCTTTTTAATCTGTAAAATGGGACTAATGCCACTTTGACCACAGGTTCCCTGAGGCACATGGCACTGGATTAGTGGGAGCTCTCATTGGAATGTTACATGTATGGTGACCACGGAATTCATATTTTCCAGGAAGCCTCAGAATCCATTTGTTCCTGTGGTCTCATAAGTACATTCACACTTGGCAGATCACGAGGCCCAGTTCTTGCTTTAGGAATTACAAGTTGGTAACTGCCCAGCCGGGTTTGATAGTGAAGATACAACAGGGCTATTTTTGCTTTTTTTCCTCCAACAGGAGATTTTTCAGGCAAATCAACTGGAAATGATTATGTGAGGGAATTGAAGCTCTGGGGTCCCTTGCAGAATTCTTTCTGTTAGTTCACTGGCAACAAACTTTTTGTAAGTTGGCCAATCTCAGCCCTAAAGACGCTATGCGCAACTCAGCCCTGAATCAAACTAATGGGGAGTTCTGAAGGCCCCTATAATTTCGTGTTGAAACAATATCTTAAATTAATATTTTCTTTAGTTCAAAAGGCTGCCTCGCCTTTGGCTGAGTGTTCCTGCTGCAGGGAACCAGGGAGTGACCCTGGCCAGAAGTCCCCACAACGTGGGGACAGAAGCCCCATGCACACATCAATAACGAAGAAATATCTCACCCAGAGGCATTAGTCACCAAAAATGTTTTACACCAGTTGAGCACAAAAATCAATTCTGAAGTGTAGTATATCATAGCCCATAAATTACATGTGTTTGATCAAAACAGTGACAGAAAAGAGCAGAGATGAAGACAGAGAAAGTTTTCACTGAAAGAGGGGACTGCAGACCCACCGAGGCCCCTCACACTGGGGGTGGACATCAGCAGCCTAGGGGGACCCCAGCATGTTCCACCAGGGAACACACTTCTGCCTGCACCCCTGGCCCAGAATTAAAATGGAATGGGAAGGGCAACTCGAGGCAAGCATGGAACTCAGGCTTCACCTACGTGGCTTTATTCTACATAGAGAGCTCCTGATGCAGGAGGTCCCCAGAACCTGCTCGGTCAGTGGGCCTTGTGCTCCTACCTGGACTCAAGGTTAACGCCACGAAAAGTCAGTTAAGTCTTTGCTACTCCCTTCCACCAAGCTTTCTAATGAGGGGTGCCTCATTAGAAATGTATGTTTTTAATTGACATACATTTCAGGAAGTACAGATGCTGTTGAGTAGAACACAGCTTCCCCACCTGGGAAGCCACCAGAAGTGGGTAGGTTAGGCTTGGAAAGTCCTTGACACAGGCCCCAAAGCCAACTTGCTTTTTAGGTAACTAATGAGGACCCCTCCCAATGACATTTTCCTAGAAGCAGTCACCCCCACTCTTTGCTGTCCCAAGTCAGAGGTGCTGTTGATGTAAGTTCTTGGAGCCAGCACCCAGGGCTCCCCGGGCTCCCAGAGTGCCTTCCCTGCCTGCCTGGTTGCTGCTCTCCCCTTCCCCCGGCTCCAATAGATGCCACAGTTGGAGGTTTGGGCCCCACATCATCTTGCCATCGCCCTCCCCCTCCATGGCGGCTTGTTCCCACCAGCGCAGCCCCATTCAGTGGCACAGTCACTCCTGGTGAAAGCGAGAGGTGGCACTTGCTGAGAAGCAGACCGTGTGCCGCCTCTGTGCACCAAATACTCTCCAGCACCTCAGTCACTGCCCAAGGGCTCATTCAATTCCAAAGCCAGAATGAGCCTGGGAGGTTGTCTAATCTGACCCACTCATTGCACAGAGGAGGAAACTGAGGTCCAACGTAGGCAGGGACTCTTCAGGGTCCCAGCTTGAGGCAGCTCTACGATTAGACTTGGGCGGCCTGAGTCCTCCGGCTGTTGTCCTCCTGGCACTGTTCTCCTCTTCCCAGGGGCACATGGGTGGGTGGGGGTGGCTGCTAGCTCACCTCCTGCTGGTTGGGTGGTGGGGATTTCTCCCATGACCACCCAGCATCCCATCCCTTCCTCTTTTCAGCCAAAGGGATTCCAACCAAGAAGCTGCCTCCACAAGGCAGTGAAGATTGCCATCAATTCCCATTTCCCCTAAGTGCATACCCACCTCTGTTCTGTACTGACCAGGAGTGTAAGAGGAGCTCAGAGAGCAAAAAATATAATGAGACCTACTTCCTAGCCTGAGGGTCTCTCAAATTAGGCTTCCAACCCAAATAGTGACTAACTCTGGGCTAGGTGGAGTCTCTGTCTCGTTTGAGGGGAGAGAAAATTGGAGGTTGGAAAACCCATCACATAACATCCCAATTTATAGTGCAGCTGCTGCTGCCATCAACCTAACTAGCTGAGAGCTTGACCATGCGGGGCCCCAGACATCATAAAATGTGCGATCTCCTTCAAGTGAACTGTGGTTGAACCAAGAACTTTGCTGCCTGCCTCTCTTTGCTGAATGGTATTACCCCCTGCTCCACAGGCCCCTGAAAGCCCCCAGGCCTGCCAAGGGTGGCTTTGCATGGACAGTCACAGAGGGAGACATGTCATCCTCCTCATGTCTTCTGTGCAATGGCCCAGGTTGCCAGGCCTGTGCTGGAAACTGAGGCTCTGTAGAGAGCATGAACCAGACTTTGTCTCAAGGGACCTGAATTCTCAACAGAGGAGCCTGATGGGTAAATAAGATACGGTCTTAAAATTTGCAGGTCTTCTGTGTGGCAGCTGAGTATTGTTTCTAAATAATTTCTTCCCATTTAAACTTTTCGTCTACTTCCTTCCCATTTTAACTCTCCATCTATTTATTAAATCGAAATTCATTAGGCATCATGATGTGATATGTGCTGGGCTGAATTCCAGGGACGAAGCCTCCTTCTTACTTCCCCTGTGCTCCCGCTCCACACCAAATGCATATCCTCTGAGGCTGGCAGGCCTTCCCCTCTCCAGGCCTTCACAGCCACTGACTCCCTTTGTCGGACCGCTTTTTGTCCTCTCCACCACACTTCCCCACTTGGCAATCTCCAAATCACTTTTTGAGACCCGTCTCGAAAATCCCTTCTTGTGTACTATGGTGGATGTCCTGAGAAGCACCGTGCCCAGCTGTCTCTCTTCTCTGAATGGTGTTACCCCCTGCAGGCTCAAGCACTCACAGTATTGTTTTGTGATTCTTTACTCATAAACCTGCCTCCCACTATGAGCCTGTGATGGCCAGGACTGTACATTGAGCCATCTTTGTATTCCCAACACTCCTGAGCCATGCACTCAGGAGTTTCTTTATCCATGTTATTGTTGAATTGAATAACCTACTGCACACCCAGAACCCTAAACCCTCACCTCCTTCTGCTCCAGTGTACAGCCTCCTTCAAATTCAGCATGTCAATGAAACAGACAACTGTTTAAAAGTAAGATGAGTGTGTGTCAGTGGGAGACAATAAAAGTGAAGAATTGAGAAGGAAAGAGAACCCAGAGCCAAAGACCCCATAGAACCCAGGCCCCGTGAATCCTGTGTACATCCAATCCAGGAAGCAAAATGTTCTGAGGAACTCCTGGCTGCACACCTCCTGCACAGCTGAAGCCAGCAGGGGAGGTGGCAGCTCTTCTTACCTGTCAAAAATTCACAACCTCATTAAGCTGAGCACCACTTCCACCCCACATTCTCCTGGTGTCTCCTGAACCCCTCATTGACAGCGCTCAGCTCCAGAAGAGCTTGAAATGCTTAATTGGTTAAATGAATGAGTGACTGATTAAGGAATAAAATTCAACCTGAAACAGTTGACAAAAGTAAAATGATCACTCTGTCAGTAATCATATGGGAAGATTAATGCATAGACATCTGTGAAGCCCCAGAATTTCAGGAACAAGTCAAGCCATGGAAGTCACCAAGCCCTCATTAAGTCCAGGGAGCTTGTGACATTTCCCCAAAACACACAAAGCCAAGTTCATTCATTTATTTATGTAATATTTGTGGAAGGTCTGTTATGACCAGGCACCCTTCTGCATATGTATCATACAACAGTGAATAAAACATACAAAAATCCAAGTTCTCATGGAGCTTCCATTCCAGCTGGGAGAGAGAGAGACCATAAACAATGAACATAGTAAACCACATAGCATGTTAGAAGGTAATCAGCATAATGGCGAAAAAATAAACCTAGGTAAGGGGTCCAGGAATGTGTGTTGGTTCAAGATTACATATTGTAATTTGCACAGAGTGGCTGTTTAAAAAGACAGAGTAGAATAAATATTTTTAAAGTAAGTGAGAGAATGTGGAATTTGTTACCTTGCAGTTATATTATGAATATTCAGTCAAGTAATGTGTGTGCTCAGCAGGCAGGAAGGGCTCACCAGGCAGGAAGGGCTCAGCAGGCAGGAAGGGCTCAGCAAACGGCGGCTGCTTTGGAAATGATTGTCGTCACTACCATCCTCATCAACACCATCATCATCCCTATTGTCATCATCAACCTTGCTGTCATCCTGCTCGTTGACACCGTAATCATCCCCCTCCTCCTCCTCATCACCATTAATAGCATTGTTTTTATTTTTTATTCTTCCACCTATAAGAGTATCTTCTCCCCCCCCCCCCAACCCCATTGTTTTCCCCTTAGGATGACTAGTGGTGAAGGAAGTGTCAGAGGCAATGACTTCACAGCTGTCGTTGCCATGGGTAACACCTCCCAGAAAGATCTTATTGGAACTTTCAGTCCAGGGGAGTTTCTGCTGCTCCAGGATGGAGGAAATGTTCAAGAACTATGGAGTCTGAGATTTTATCCTACTTTTAAGTTTATGACTTGGTCTGCCACAGTTTTTTGTATGCTGGCAGAAGACACAAGACTCCTGGGTCAGGGACAAAGGATAAGCTATTACTCAGAACAATAGTGGTAGCCAGAGTATCAGCATTGACACCAGTTCTCTAAGCTCTAACTCCCACAGGACAATGTAATGTGGGCCAGGTGATGTCTTGCTCAGGTAATGGGTTGCATTACAAGGGAAGAACATGAAGATTTGGGGACCTGGAGCTTTTATAATGGACAATAAGCCTACCTGAACTTTGCCTTCTAGGCAGACAGTATTTTATTTTATACTAGTCATTTAACAAATGTCCTTTTGCCCTGGACAGAGATACTACATCTTCCAAAACTGTTTGCAATACAAACGTCCTTGAAAAGATACCATAGACTGAGATTACAGGCTTGAGCCACAGACATGCAGAAACAAAAGCGACCCAAGGATAATTATCTCCCAACAGAGACTTAAAGAATTAGCAAAGGTTGGGTGTGGTGGCTCATGCCTGAAATCCCAGCCCTTTGGGAGACTGAAACCAGAGGATCACTTTAATCCAGGAGTTCAAGACCAACCTGGGCAACATGGCGAAACCCCGTCTCTACAAAAAAATACAAAAATTAGCCAGGCTTGGTGGTGGCTTGTGTCTGTAGTCCCAGCTACTCAGGAGGCTGAAGAGGGAGGATCGTTTGAGCCTGGGAGGTGAAGGTTGTGGTGAGCCCAGATCTCACCACTGCACTCCAGCCTGGGTAACAGAGTGAGACCCTGTCTTAAAAAAAAAAAAATAGTTTTAAAGAATTAGCAAAAAAGTATGTGACAGAATCATTATTCATTTGTTGTTTATTGGTTGCTTGGGAACTCAGGGATGGGTAAGAATCCTGGCTCACTTAGGAACTGCTGTGTTTCTGCCATCTCGAGGAGTCTGTTTAGTTATCAGTTCTAGTAGTCTTGGCTTTGAATCTAGATCTTCCACTTTTCCAGTGCTGTAACTAGGCAATTTGCTTTGCCGATTTCCTTATCCTTTATTTAAAAAAAAATTTTTTTTTGAGATGGAGTCGCACTCTGTCATCCAGGCTGGAGTCCAGTGGTGTGATCATAGCTCACTGCAACGTCTGCTTCCTGGGTTCAAGTGATTCTCCTGCCTCAGCCTCCCAAGTAACTGGGACTACAGGCACATGGCACCATGCCTGGCTAGTTTTTGTATTTTTAGTAAAAACAGGGTTTCCCTGTGTTGGCCAGTCTAATCTCAAACTCCTGATCTCAAGTGATCGACCCGCCTCAGCCTCCCAAAGTGCAGGGATTACAGGCATGAGCCACCGCACCTGGCCTCTTTATCCTTAAAATGGGACTCACGATGGTACTCTAGAAGGTTACTAGGAGAACCAAATGATATGTCTCAACAATGCTTAGCTCCATACGTGGTACATGGCAAGGACTTGGTTGGTGGTAAAGATGGTGGGGATGATGATTTTCCACAAGGAGAAAAATGAGTTACAGGAAACAAGCTGGAGATTGGTGGCCTCACCAGGTAATAAGCTGTGGTTGGTTTCTCTGATGCCAGAGATGGAGATGGAGAGATTTTTTTTATCCTTCAATGTAGTGATCACGTTGGGCCTTTAGGATCGCGCTGTGTTTCAGAATTGAATGTCCCAGGATTGTTTACATATGTCTTCAGCAATCATGTCACACTCAAAGCCTCAATGAAAATTCTTATTTTTTTCTAGAAATCTCTATTAAAATACCAAAGTTGAATCAGGTATTATATAGCCATTAGATAATCATGTTGATATGTGTGCTGCTAAGGATTAAATATATCATGCAGACCCAGTACCCAGAAACCCTAAGAAAATAGATATTCTACTTGTGTAGAAGGACAATCAACTCAGCATACTAAATATCTCCTGTGTGTCTGTCACGAGCCAGACAATGGATGTGATGGGCAGTACAGCTGATCCCAGTGTGCATGATGCAGGCTTCCAGGGAGCTTGTAAATGCCCTGGACATATAATTCATTCATATGCAATGTAGAATACAAATACCTAGAGAGGCTAAACAAGAAGATATACAGAGAGAGAAAGAATGAGAATGAGAATATCATAAGGAGATAATGAATGGCACCCTGAAGATGGAGGCAGAAGGGCCTTTGGCAGGGCCTTGAAGAACACAGTGAATTACAAAAAGCCAAGTGTTAGAGTTGATCTGGATTTTAATCCCAACTCTACCTTTGAGGCCTTGGACACATGATTGAAACTTTAGCTTCTCTTGTGCTTTTTTCCCCATTTGTAAAAAGAAGATGTTAAAACCAGCCTTGTGGGACCCTGTAAGGGTCAGTGACTAAAGTGGTTCGTATGTTTGGCAAGCACTAGGATCAATAAATGGTATGAAAAGCATTGTGAGCAAGAGTTTTAGGTGGGTTCCTGGGAAGCATACTGCCAGATGGAGGTTTACTGGGAATGCTCTTGTGAACAATACCTGTGGGGTATTGGAGGATGCCGAATTGGGCAGAGGGAGCAACTGAACTGTGCTGCAGTCATGACAGAGAACTCAGCCCATGGCAGGCAGCTCTGGAGCTGGGAAGTCCTCCAGAGTGGTCCTGAATTGAGCCAAAGGGACTGGGTCTTGTGCCACCTTATCAGCCAGTTTCTGGACGGGGACCGCCCCTGTGGAGAGGATGTAACTCTGGGCAAGGCAGTTCCCTTGGCAGAGGGCAAGTCCAGGAGAGGGGCTAAGCTGTGAGCTGCCAGCAGCCAACACTCCCAGAATCCAAGGGAATGAATGCCTTGGTCCTGCAGGAGGACCTAGACAGCATACCGCAGTGTCCACTACAGCAGGTGAAGCTCAGTATATTAGAATGAGATCTGTCTCTTCAAGGTATTCCATTACTTCCTCTGAGGCCTGGGCCAGACTGAAATTCAGAGATGCCTTCACTGTTAGAAACAGGAAGATTTGCTCTGCCCACTGAAGACAGCTCTGAGTGGCTCTGGCCTCATTCTGCCTTGAGGGCCTCCTCACTTACCAGTGATCCTGAAGGTAGCTCCTTCTGCTTCCTCCCTACCTTTATTCTTACTTGTGATCTTTTCACTTTCTTGAAAGGATCGAACAGTAGATATCAAACAGCCAAGTGCTACTTCTCAAAGAGAAGTAGAAAATCCCTAGAAAGGCCTTGAAATTACATGAGCTCAATTGCAGATTCCATTTTCAGGGCTGGGGCTGGTAGGGGTTATTGGCATTATCTAGATGGTCCAAGGAAAGAGTTGTCCAATGACCAGCACAATTAGGGCAGAGGTCGAAGCCAGGCTTAGCTAGCTCTGAATGTTACTTGTTCTGTTACCCAAGGCTTCTGGACAGTTCCTTGCTCTCTGTAAGTACACAGCCTTCTTCATTTCCCTCTCTGCCACTGACCTTTAGAAATTCACACTCTTTCCCTTCTGTCTAACTGATCCAGGGCTCAGGGGAGTTCCAGGCTTCAGGCTAGTCTGCCCAGTGATACCACCTTCATTTGCATGGAGTGTAAAGAGAGCTCCACCGACTGCTATTAATCATTAAACAAAGTTTTCCTGGAGATACTCCGCAGTTTCTGGTACCACCCAAGGCAAAAGAACCAACGAGGAATTTTTTTAAAGATTAATTTTTATGGGTACATAGTAAAGGACTTTTTAAAAATGAAAATGAACCCATTGTTAGCTTTGATTTTGTGGGTGCCAAAGTCTAAGGTGTTTTGGGTTCACTCTCAGCCTGAATGAGGATTTTTTATGCATAGTTTCCCCTTTCTAGCACCATTGGATTAATATTTAGCAATTTGTACTAAGGAGAAACTGTCAATTAAGGGTAGTTCCTTTTTTTTTTGAGATGAAGTCTTACTCTGTTGCCCAGTCCGGAGTGCAGCCACACAATTCCAGCTCACTGCAACCTCCATCTCCTGGGTTTGAGTGATTCTCCTGCCTCAGCCTCCTGAGTAGCTGGGACTATAGGCGTTCTTCACCACACCTCGCTAATTTTGGTATTTTTAGTAGAGATGGGGTTTCACCATGTTGACCAGGCTGGTCTCGAACTCCTGACCTCAGGTGATCCACCTGCCTTGTTATCCCAAAGTACTGGGATTACAGGTGTGAGCCACTGCGCTCAGCCAGGGTAATTCATTAATAGCGAAATAATGCTGGCCATGGCCCAAGAAGAATTAAATCTCCCTCAGAACAACTTTTTGTTGCTCTTTATGGCAATTATCTTGAGGGTGAACAGAGGCTCTAAAATAAATAATTTTCTCTATTGGAACCACCCCCAGATATTCAGATACAGATCCCCAGTTGTGATTCTAAGTGCAGAGACAGACATTGCTCCCCTTTATTTTTCCATGCCCTAATAATTGTTGATTAATGAAATTGGCAGCTGAACTTCTGGGCTCCTAAAGAAGTGCCTGGAGTACATATGAATATCTATTTATTTATTTATTTATTTATTTTATTTATTTTTTTTTGAGACAGAGCTTTGCTCTTGTTACCCAGGCTGGAGTGCAATGGCGCGATCTCGGCTCACCACAACCTCCACCTCCTGGGTTCAGGCAATTCTCCTGCCTCAGCCTCCTGAGTAGCTGGGATTACAGGTACGCGCCACCATACCCAGCTAATTTTTTGTAGTTTTAGTAGAGACAGGGTTTCACCCTGTTGACCAGGATGGCCTCGATCTCTTGACCTCGTGATCCACCCGCCTCGGCCTCCCAAAGTGCTGGGATTACAGGCGTGAGCCACCGCGCCCGGCCCATATGAGTATTTAGTCTTAAGGATGCTTATTGTAGGGTTCTGTTTATGGCAAATATTGGAAACAACTTAGATACTCAGTAATAGGAAATCTGTTGAATAAATGATGGCAGATATATTCATGAGAAGACTACATAGCCATGAAAATGATACTGCAGAAGCATATTCCATGCCATGAAAATCTCTATAGTATGTGCATATTTGTAAATATGTAAATATGTATCTACTGTGGCTGTATAAATGCACACGTGGTCTTGGGAGAGACCTTGCACAATGTCATTGACATTTTTTCTTGACAGTGAGATTGCTGGTGAGTTCTACTTTCTTTTCCTCATCTTTTTCATTCTACTTTTTCAGCAATGCACATGTATTTCTTACGTAATTAAGAAGTAAAAGTTATGAAATGAATGTGGAGGAGGAGGTCTCCTTCCTGTTGAAATGTGGGCTCTCCACATAAGGAACACTCAGCTTTAATGTTCCAAAGCCCCAGCCCCTCACCATGACCACCCTGCCTCCCATGTGGTCTACAGCCAGCAACCCAAGGTGGCCACATTTGTGTGTTATGGACAGGGACGGAAGTGTGGCAAAGGGCAAAGATGTTTAGACCTGCCTCTACCTTCTGGGGCAAAAGCGAGAGGCAGCGAGTTGCCCTCTCTGAAACTCCATTTCCTGGGAACCCCAAACTTGGGGCCCTTCTGTAGCCCTCTGTGATTCTAAGCAGCTGGAACATCTCTTCTAGAACTTCAGAGGGAGGGTGTCCTGGTGACTTTGCCCCCACAAGTGATGCTGCCCCATCCTGTGCTGCCACAGTCCTTGAGGGATGTGAATGCTGGGCACAGGATTGGACAGGCCACCTACCTGGGGCTGGCATGACCTGAAGGGTTCCCCAGCTCTCTGATATCCACAGAGGCCAGGTGCAGACTGCCCCCCCCCCCCCCCACGGCCCAGTGTTCTCCTGAAGGCGTGCATATGCCTCTGCTTTAGGGCACAGAATAGGGCGGGCGCCAGCCAGGGCTGGCGGAGGCGATGACAGCACTGGCTATCTGCAGATCTTGCTGCGGCTAAGGTTGCGTGGTTTGCAATTAGACGAGAGGTCTGGGGGCCTGGGAGATCATTTCCTTCAGCAGGTTATCATTTGGGCAAAATCAGGGGCTTGTCAGCCTTAGCACAAGCTCTGCCTGCTCCCTCTCTGCACCCCCCAGCCGCTACCCAGACAGCCCTGGCACATTGTACCCCAGAAACTCAGGCTGCCAGCTCTTTTGCAGTACCTCATGCCCTTGGTATTCTCTGAGCAAACTGTTGTACAATGGTCCCTTCCTGGAGACATCTTCCCACAGCACTACTGTCCCCACCCCTGCGTCTAGTACTCCTCTCCCCTCCCCCATCACAAGTCACAGTTCGTGATTACCTGTGTATCTGTATGGTTATGGGTCACTGTTTGCGCTGCTAGACTGTAAGACTAAGTATTGTTCACACTTGTTTGCCTGGCACCTAGCATAGAGCCTGGCACATAGTAGGCTCTCAATGATGAAATGAATGAATACACGCATGCATGATCAATACACAGCAGCCATCAGGAACATTTCCACCTTCGCTGGGACCAGCTCTTCTAGACATGAGTCCAAGTTCAGCAAATCAGCTGTGTGACCATGGGCAAGTTGACTGACTGTTCTGAGATTGTTTTCCCGTCTCTTCAATGTGGATGCAAATAGCACTTTTCTCTCTCCCTCGCTCTCTCTCTCTCTCTCTCTTTTTTTTTTTTTTGCCTGTCAGCTTATACCTAGCAAATAGCACTTTTATCATAGGATTGTAATGAAGAGTCAATGAGATGAGGTCTGCGAAGCATCTGACACAGAAGGAGCATACAATGAATGAGCGTCTTTATTATTTTGTCCTTTGAGCTTCTTCCAGCCAGAGCTGGCGGTCATCCTCGGTTATAAAATCTCTTGATTTCCTCGTAGATCTGGGCCTCTTCATCTGCCCGTGTGTCACTTCTTCCTCCTCACTGGTGTTCCTGGGCTTGGGGGGCAGATGAGAAGAAAGTGGGCATACCTCTGCTCTAAGACGTTCTGCGACTGCAGGGGGAGAATCCAGTTTACTGGATACCACTCAGAACCTGTCATGAATCTGCTGTTGTGGATCTGTTGGCATCCTATCTGGGATGTTAGCGTGGGTGAGCAGAGGGGAGCTGCTTCCACAGACCCCACCTTTGGAACCCCAGATATTACAGGAAATGTGGCTGTGGGCTGGCCCCCTCCTGGAGCAGGTGCCGTGCAGGGATCCAGATAGGTTATTGTTTTCGTCTGGATGTGACCATCGGGTGTCACCTCTAAGAGGGGAATCAAGTTTGGAGAAACTTGATTCAGACACAGGCACACAGGGACACCTGCACTGGCTTCTCTAGCCTATTAACAATTGGGTGCATTTAAGGGTCTGCATCAGGCTGGGTGCAGTGGCTCACACCTGTAATCCCAGCACTTTGGGAGGCGGAGACTGGATGATCCCTTGCGGACAGGAGTTTGAGATCAGCCTGGACAACATAGCAAGATCCTGTTTCTACAAAACAGCAACAACAACAAAGCAAAACAGTCTGCATCTAATTCCTGGATTCTGGTGGTTCTCAGAGAGGTAGAGCATCTGGCACACAATCACACAGCTGCTGGGTGGCAGAGGCAGTGCTTCCGACTGGCCTGTGTGCTTCCAGAGCTTTCCCAAGTAACACTGTCTCTATGATCGGTATTTCCACTTCAAGTTTGCCTGGATGCCAGTTCTTAAAAAACATAATTTTTTTTATTTTTTAAAAATAATTTCAACTTTAATTTTAGATTCATGGGGTAAATGTACAGGTTTGTTATCTGGGTATATTGAGTGATGCTGAGATTTAAGGTATGGCTCCTGACACCCTGGTAGTGAGCACAGTACCTGATAGGTAGCTTTTCAGCCCCCGCCCTGCCCCTCCCCCTCTAGAGCTCCCCAGTGTGCATCATTGTCATCTTCATGTTGGTGTGTACTCAGTGTTTAGCTCCCACTTATAAGTGAGAACATGCAGTATTTGGTTCTTGCATTAATTTGCTTAAAATGATGACCTCCAGCTACATCCATGTTGCACAAAGGACATGATTTTGTTCTTTTTAAGGCTGCGTAGTATTCCATGGAATTAATGTGCCACATTTTCTTTATTCAGTCCACTGCTGATGGGCACATGGGTTGAGTCCATGTCTTTGCTATTGTGAATGGTGCTACGATGAACATGCAAGTTCATGTGTCTTTATGGCAGAACGATTTGTTTTCCTTTAGGTATATACCGAGTCATGGGATTGCTGGGTCAAACAGTAGCTGTTGTAAGTCCTTTGAGAAATCTCCAAATTGCTTTCCACAGTGGCTGAGGGTTATATTCCCACCAACCGTGTATAAGTACTCCCTTTTCCCTGTGGCCTTGCCAGCATGTTATTTTTTGACTTTTTTTTTCTCTTGTTGCCTAGGAGTTTTGCTCTTGTTGCCCAGGCTAGAGTGCAGTGGCACAATCTCGGCTCACCACAATCTCTACCTCCCAGGTTCAAGTGACTCTCCTGCCTCAGCCTCCCAAGTAGCTGGGATTACAGGCATGTGCCACCACACCCGGCTAATTTTTGTATTTTTAGTAAAGACGGGGTTTCTCCATGTTGGTCAGGCTGATCTTGAACTCCCAGCCTCAGGTGATCCACCTACCTTGGCCTCCCAAAGTGCTGGGATTACAGGCATGAGCCACTGCCCCCAGCTTTGACTATTTAATTATAGCCATTCTGACTGGTGTGAGATGGTATCTCTTTGTGGTTTTAATTTGCATTTCTCTGTTGTTGTGCATTTTTCATATGTTTATTGGCTGCTTGTGTGTCTTCTTTTGAAAGTTGTCTGTTCATGTCCTCTGCCCACTTTTAAATGGGCTTATTTACTTTTTGCTAGTTGATTTGTTTCAGCTCAAAGTTAACAAAGCAGTTCTGGTCTTAAACTTGACACTCAACCAATTGGACCTAATAGACATCTACAGAATATTCCACCCAACAACCACAGAATATACCCTCTTCTCATCTGCACAGGCAACATATTCTAAGTTTAACTACATGCTTGGTCATAAAGAAAGTCTCAATAAATTTTTTAAAAAATTGAAATCATACAAAGTATACTCTTGAATTACATTGCAATAAAACATAGAAATCAGTATCAAGGAGAACCCCCAAAACTACACAAATACATGGAAATTAAATAACTTGCTCCCAAATAACTCCTGGGTGAACATAAAATTAAGGAAGAAATAAAAATATTCTTTGAAATTAATAAAGACATAACTTACCCAAATCTTTAGGATGCAGCTAAAGCAGTGTTAAGAATGTTTATAACACTAAATACCTTATCAAGATGTTAGAAAGTTCTCAAATTAACAGTGTATTTTGCACCTAGAGGAACCAGAACAAAAAAACAAACCAATCCCAAAACCAGCAGACGAAAAGAAATAACTAAAATTAGAGAAGAACTGAGCAAAATTGACCTGCAAAAATCCATACACAAGATAAATAAAACCAAGATTTGATTTTTTGAAAGAATAAACAAGATCATAGATGACTAGCTAGATACACAAAGAAAAAATGATCCAAATAAGTACAATCAGAAATGACAAAGATGACATTACAACTGATCCCACAGAAATACAGATGATCTTCAGAGTCTATTTTGAATAACTCTATGCACACAAATTAGAAAACCTAGAGGAAATGGATTAATTCCTAGAAACATACAACCTCCCAAGATTGAACTAGAAAAAATATCGAAACCATGAAAACCAATCAATAACAAGTTCCAAAACTGAATTAAAAATCTACCAACCAAAAGAGTGTTCTGGATCAGAGGAATTTACAGCTGAATCCTACTAGAGGTATAAAAAATAACTGGTACCAATCCTACTGAAACTATTGCAAAGAACTGAGGTGGAGGGGCTCCTCCCTAACTCATTCTATGAAGCCATCATCATTCTGATGCCAAAATCAGGCAGAGATACATGAAAGGAAATGTCAATATCTCTGTTGATCATAGACACAAAAATCCTCAACAAAATATTAGCAAATCCAATCCAGAAGCATATCAAAAAGTTAAGTGGGCTTTATTCCTGGGATGCAAAAATGGTTTAACATATGCAAATCAATAAATGTGATTTACCACATAAACAGAATTAAAAACAAAAACCATATGATCATCTCAACAGATGTAGAAAAGGCTTTTGATAAAAGCCAACATCTCTTTATAATAAAAACCCTCTGCATACTAGGCATTGAAGGAACATATCTCAAAATAATAAGAACCATCTAAGCAAACCCACAGCTAACACCATACTGAAAAGGCCAAAGGTAGAACCATTTCCCCGAGAACTGGAACAAGACAAGAACGCCCACTCTCACTACTCCTATTCAACATAATACTGAAAATTCTAACCAGAGAAATCAGGCAAAAGAAAGAAATAAGGGGCGTCTGAATAGTGAAAAGAAATCAAACTATCTTGTTTTGCTGACAATATGATTCTAACATAGAAAATCCTAAAGACTCTGCCGAAACGCTCCTAAAACTGATGAATGACTTCGATAAAGTTTTAAGATACAAAATCAATGTACAAAAATCAGTAACATTTCTATACATCAATAACATTCAAGCTAAGAGTCAAATCAAAACACAATCCCATTTGCAATAACCACAAAAAATTGAAATACCTAGGAATATAGCCAACCAAGGAGGTAAAATATCTATATCTCTGCAAGGGGAACTACAAAACACTGCTGAAAGAAATCAGAGATGACACAAATAAATGGAAAAAAATTCCATGCTTATGGATCAGAATAATAAATATCATTAAAATGGCCATACTGCCCCAAACAGCTCACAGATACAATGCTATTCCTATCAAACTACTAATGTCATTTTTTACAGAATTAGAAAATAAACTATTCTAAAATTTATATGGAGTCAAAAAAGAGCCCAAATACCCAAAACAATCCTAAGCAAAAAGAACAAAGCCACAGGCATCACAGTACCTAACTTCAAACTATACTATAAGGCTGCAGTAATCAAAACAGCATGGCACTGATATGAAAACAGATCTGTAGAAGAACAGAAAAGAATAGACAACCTAGAACTAAAGCTGCATACTTACAATCATCTGATCTTTGACAAAGCTGACAAAAATAAGCAATGGGAAAAGGACTCCCTGTTTAATAAATGGTGGTGGGATAATGGCTAGCCATAAGCAGAAAATGAAACTGGACCCCCACCTTTCACCAAATATAAAAATTAACTCAAGAAGGATTAAAGATTTAAATATAAGACCTCAAACTATAAAATTCCTGGAAGAAAACCTAGGAAATAGCCTTCTTGACATTGACCTTGGCAAATAATTTTTGGTTAAGTCCCTAAAAGCAATTGCAACAAAAACAAAAATTGACAAGTGGGACCTAGTTAAACTAAAGGGCTTCTGCATGGCAAAGAAATTTAGAGTAAACAGAAAACTACTGAATAGGGGAAAATATTTGCAAACTATGCATCTGATAAAGGTCTAATATCCAGGATCTCTAAGGAGCTTAAATCAACAAGTTGGATACGAGCTGTAATGGTTTATAGTTGTAAGTTCCTATGTTCAGTCACCAAGTTGTCAGCACCAGGTCCTGGCCAAAGTGCCAAAAATGTGAAGATGAACAAGCCTGACAAAGAAAATCTGGCTAGGGTGGTAAAATTTTCTAGGGAAGTCACAGGTGGAGGGTGTGTAAAACAGGTGGAAGGTAAGGGTTATGTTGTTAAGTACGTTTATCCAGGTCCATTGTAATCTCTAATTCCAAGTCTCCTGTATAAGGGATATTTTTTTTAACCCTTGTATAGAGGCAATGTCCCTTTAGAGGCATCTTTATCATTTGCTGCATGTAGAAAGAGATGGATCAGCTAGCCCTTTCTGAAACTTCAGGAATCTTGGTTTACTAGAGAAACTATATTCAAGTAAAATACTATGTCACTTAGAAGTACTTGCAATTCTATGTGGCTATTTTATCTCAATCTTCTTCATTTATTTTTTCAGTGAGTATTTATTGAGCATCTACTTTGTGCTATACACTGTGCTAGCAGCTAGGGATACAGATGTGAGCAAAAAGCAAACGACATCATGCCTGTCCTTATGGGGCTTACAGTGGGGAGACACATTAAATAAACACACAAGTCAGTGTGTTAATTTTAACAGAGAAACAAATAATTTGATCTAAACAGGGGGAAGGAGGCTTCTCTGCAGAGCAGACATGGAGCCAAATCTGGAGGCTGTAGGATGTAACTGGGCAAAAAGGGGAAGACAGAGCATTCCAGGTAGAAGGTGGGCTGTGCAAAGGTCCTGGGGCAGAGAGAGAGTGCATGTTAGGACCCGTGAGAAGGCCAGGAGAGAGAAGTAGAGAGGCAGAGGCAGTGCAAGAAGAGGCAGGACAACCCAGAAAGGAGCTTTGGTTTTATCCTTAGAAAAATGAGAAGCCGGCTGGGCACGGTGGCTCCTGCTGGTAATCCCAGCACTTTGAGAGACTGAGGAGTGTGGATTACAAGGTCAGCAGTTCGAAACCAGCCTGGCCAACACAGTGAAACCCAATCTTTACTAAAAATACAAAAATTAGCTGGGCATGGTGGTGGGCACCTGTAATCCCAGCTACTTGGGAGGCTGAGGCAGGAAAGTTGCTTGGACCCAGGAGGCAGAGGTTGCAGTGAGCTGAGATTGTGCCATTGCACTCCAATCTGGGCGACAGAGCTAGACTTCATCTTAAAAAAATAAAGAAAGAAAGAAAAAAAAGCCATTTCAGGATTTTAAGCCAGTTAATGATATATTAGATTTCAACTTCCAAAAAATTACCCTGATTATAATGAACTCCGGACTGGAGAGAGGCAGGAAGGGGCAGGCCACATGGAGACTCTAGCAGTGTCCTGAGGAGCAGAGATGGCAGCCTGGAGCCAGGTGTGGGTGGAGTGAAAGTGACATACTGGAGAGAGATTTAGGAGGAGGGGTAGACAGGGCTTGATGAGAGATTGGAGGTGGCGTCAAAGGACAGAGTCGTTCCAAGGATAATTCAGACCTTTCTGACCTTGGGGTTCAATGAGTGGTGGTCCAGTCAGTGAGCTATGGAAGATGACCAGGTCAGAAAGGGAGACCTTGGGTCCTGCTTTGGAGATGTTGAATTTGAGAATGGCTTTGACACATATCAAAATCCACAGATGCTCAGGATCCTTACAGAAAGTGATGTAGTATTTGCATATAATCTACACGCTCCCTCCCGTACACTTTAAATCATCTCTAGATTACTTATAATACCTAATACACTAAAAATACTATATAAATTGTTGTTATTTTGTATTGTTTGGGGAATAATGAAATCTCTACAACGTGGGGCAGGAGGTAAGTGGGAACGCTTCCTTCCTGTGCCCACCTTGAGGAGTCCTTGGGAAGCCACCAGCACTGTTGATAATGAGGACACTTGGATGCCAAGTGGCCCCTACAGTCTGTCTTCTGCTAATAATACTAAAGAGGGGAGGGGTAAAGAATTTGCACCCCAAGTCTCTGGTGGGCTGGGGCAGGATGCAACCACACTCTTATTTGTACTTTACATTTTTGTTTGAAGAAGTTTCTCCCAGATGAAAAGTCAGTTTGAAGGTACACTGGGCATTTGTGGCATGAGTTTGTCAATCGCTGGAGTGAAGAGCTTTGATAGACGGATCAAACAGCCTTCCGGTTTTTGGAAACCTGTTTTCAGTTCCCTTCCAGGACCTGAGCTTGGGAAGAAATAAGCCAACCCTCAGAACCTCAGAAGAAAGATTTACTTCAACATCTGTAGAAGTATTTTAATTTCTTCCTTCAGTAGTTTTGATTTGGTCAACTGAAATGGTGGTTGAACTATTTTTAATCATGTTAATAAGAAAATTGTCCTGCCCAGGAGAACAGGAAAGCATTGTCTGTTTTTACTGTATTGCATAAAAGTAGCTGCCTCTAGCCTTCTAGTTATGTGATGGGCGATGACACACATTATTTTACTTAGTCCTCCAAGGAACTCAGTGGGCAGATAATCTTAGTCCACTGGGGCTGCTTTAGCAAAAGACCACAACCTGGCTGGCTTCTAAACAATGGACATTTATTTTTCACAGTTCTGGAGACTGGAACCTCCATGATCAAGGTACCAGCAGATTCAAAGTCTAGTGAGGGCTCTCTTCGTGGTTCATAGACGACCCCTTCTCAGAGCTCTCTGGGGCTTCTTGTCAGGACATTAATCCCATTCTTGAGGGCCCTGTTCCCAGGATCTAAGCACCTCCTAAGGCCCCACCTCCTAACACCATCACACTGGGGATTAGGTGTCAACTTATAAATTTGCAGGGGGCACAAACATTCAGGCCACAGTACAAATAGAATTGTCTTTTTACCCCTGAAGATATTTTAGCTCTGAGAAATGAATAACGGGGCTGGTTTCACTGCGAGGAGGGAGGAGAGCTGGGAGTGAGGGGAGGAAATACAAACACGACGGAAGGTGCTACCTCCCCAAGGAGATCCTACCATTGGAGGTGGGGATTCTTGACTAGCAAGGCGCTTGGAGATCAGATGGAACAATTTGCTCCTTTTATAACTAGAAAAGGAGGCCCAGCAGGAGGAGACATGTGCCCAAGGCTGAAAATGTGGCGAGTGCTGGGTTCCTCCCAATACTCATTTCCGCCAGGCAGAACGTCCGAGCATCCCTTGCAGATGTGGCCATGCAACTAAGTCTGGCCAGTAAGACACAGACCTCCAGGAAGTCTCCTGAAAAGAGGAGCTATGCCCCATTTGCTTTCTAACGACCCCCCCACACACACACACCGCCCCATCCTGCCACCTGAAGTGTGAAGCTTCAGCAGCATCTTAGCCTAGAGGGACGGGGCAGCCCCTGGGAATGGAGGAGAAGAGAACTGGAAGGAGCCCGGAAATCTGTCGACTTCACTGAGCTTCCCTGGACAGGGCTCTGGATTTACTTTATGTGAGAGAAATCAACTTCGATCTTGCTTTTCTGGGGTTTTTGTTCCATATGGCTAACCTTGCATAAAGTTAATAGGAGACCCTGAACTCCTGCAGGGACCTTGATAGGTGTTAATCACTCCCTAAAAATGGCAGGATCTTCCTTAAGCTTAATTGTTACGACTGTTTTTTTTGAAGAGCACCAATGCTTTCTTCTGCAATAGAAGTCAAATGCCAAGTCCCAATGAATATGTCCAAGCAAGTAGCTCCAATATTGAACCCATCTTCTCCACTTCACACACCTCACTCAGCTTACTTTATGCTCCCAGTAACCTGCTTACTGCCCCTCCTGCTCAGACAAGACCCAGGGTTCCCTTTCTTCCTCAGGAATTATGCAGAAATGATAATTCTGTGCGGTTTACTACACAAAGGAGAAATACCAGTGTGAAATCTGCATACTCTTTATGCCCATGTAAATCCCAGAGGGATTGAAGAGTTTAGTGGGGTTTTTTTTAAAACAATATCATAAAAAGAAACTAGAATTGCAATAAACATTTAACAAAATTTGTAAATAAGGAGGGATTTCTAAGTTCCAATTTAATAAAGAAAAAAGGAAAAGAGTGAGATATTTAATTATAAAAAATAAAATTTACACATGACAAACAAAACCAAATCAAAACCAAAACTACTTAAGAAGTTTCCCAAAATATGGCAAAAGATTATGAGATTTAATATACTGTACATTCATTCAAATTGATAAGAAATTATCATGACCTTGACAAGTCATTTGAAAAAAAGATAATTACAGCCCTTCAAAATGCAAATGAGTAGTATACACTTTGAAAAAGACATTTAATCTTAAAAAATCAAATAGGTAAAAACTAAAACATCAATGAAGTACATTTTAGCATCGAGCTAGCACTTTAAAATGCAAGTTGTGGGCCTGGCAAAGGTGCAGAGAACTGTGAAATCATGCGTGTACTGATAGAAACTGGCCCAATCTTTTCTTTTGGAAAGCAATTCAGCAATATCTAAAACATTCACATGCATTCAATCAGTAGTTCTGCTTCTGGGAATGTATCCCAAGAAAGTACTAAAGAATGTAAAAGAAAAGCTTTATGATCAGAGATGGGTACTGTAGTGTTCTTTATCAAAGAAAACAGAAAAGAAGCTACAAAAATATCCAGTTCCTGGGGGATATCCTAAAATTCCCATGAACCAAGGTAGAATAAAAAATTAAAAACTTTAACATAAAAAATGTTTTTAAGTTTTTAAATAAAAAATTTAAAAACTACATAATCAGATCAAAAACTACTATATATTCTTTATTATAAATCTTTAGAGTTTTCCTTTAAAAGCTTTATTGAGGTATAATTGACATACAATATACCACACTTCTAAAATGTACAATTTGATAAAGTGTGGATTTATGTATACATTTATGAAACTCCCACCTCAATCAAGATATTGCATACATTACTCATCCCTTAAAACTCTCCTTTTCCTTTTCCAATCTGTCCCTCGCTCCTTCCTAACTCCATGCATCCCCATGCAACCACTGATCTGCTTTCTGTCACTATACTTTCCAATTTCTAGAATTTCACTTGGAAGCAGAGACTATTATTTGTGTGACTTCTAGCTTATTTGTCTAGCATTAACGATTCTGAGAACCATCCACACGGTGGTATCTCTCAATAGTTCGAGCCTTTTAATTTCTGAGTAGTATTTAATTACAGAGATATACCACAATTTGTTTATCCTTTCAGATGTTGATGGACAATTTGAGTTGGTTCCAGTTTTGAACTATTACAAATAAAACCACTATTAATATTCAAGTGCAAGCCTTCGTAAGGACATAGGCTTACATTTCTCTTGGGTAAATAACTACTTGGTGGAATATATGAGTCATGTGGTAGGCATATGTTTAACCTTTAAAGCAAGCTTGTCCAACCCAGGATGGCTTTGAATGCAGCCTAACACAAATTTGTAAACTTTCTTAAAACATCATGAGTTTTTTTGCGATTTGTTTTTAAAGCTCATGAGCTATCGTTAGTGTTCATGTATTTTATGTGTGGCCCAAGACAATTCTTCTTCTTCCAATGGGGCCCAGGGAAGACAAAAGGTTGGACACCCCTGCTTTAAAGAAACTGCCAAACTCTTTCCCAAAGTGGGTGTCCCATTCTACGTTCCCACCAACATGTACGTGTCAGCTCCACATTCTTGCTAATAATTGGAAGGGTCGGCTGTTTTGAATTCAGACATTCTAATAGGTGAGTAGTGTATCTCATTGCATTTTTAATTTGCATTTCCCTAATGACTAATGATGTGCCTCTTTACGTGCTTATTTGCCATCTGTATATCTTCTTTGATGAATTGTTTTTGAAAATCTGTTGCTCATCTTTTAAATTGGATTGTTTTCTTATTGAATTTTTGAGTTTCCTTAAAAAACTATATATACTGTGGATACAGCTCCTTTATGTGATTTGCATATATGTTCTTCAAGACTGGCTTGTTATTTTGGTGTCTTTCAAAGAGCAGATGTTCTTGATTTCAATGTAGTCCACTGTATCAATTTTTGCTTTTATAGGTTGTGCATTTTGTGTTGTATCTAAGAAATATTTGCTTAACTCAAGGTCACAAAGATCCTCTCCTGTGTTTTATTCTACAAGTTCTATAGTTTCAGGTTTTACATTTGTCTCTATAACATTTTTTGAGTTAATTTTAGAGAGTGAAAGATATGAATCAAAGTTTATTTTTACATATGGATATCCAATTGTTACAGTATCTTTTGTCCAAAAGGCTATCTTTTCACCAATCATCTTTCTGCCTCTGCTGAAAATCAACTGACCATATAACATGGGTCTATTTCTGGGTTCTGTAATCTGATTCATTGATCTATTTGTTGAGCTTGACCAATGCCATACTGTTTTAGTTACCATGGCTTTATAAGCCTTGAAGTCAGGTAATGTAAATTCTCCAACTCTGTTTTTGTTCAAAGTTGTTTGGCCATTCTCAGCCTTTTGCATTTCCATATGAATTTTAGAATTGTCTTACAAATTTCTACAAAAGAATCTTGTTGAAATTTTGATTACATTGAATCTATAATCAATTTGGTATAAAATAGATATCTTAACAATATTGCATCTTCTAATGAATAATCTCAATACAGCTCTCTCTTCATTTAGGTCTTCTTTAATTTTATTCAGCAATGTTTTCAATATACAGGTCTTGCACATATTTTATCAGATTTATCTACAAATATTTTATGTTTTCGTGCTATAGGTAAATGATATTTTAAAATTTCAATTTCCAACCTTGCACTGCTGGTAAATAGAAATACAGTTGATTTTTGTAATTTAATCAAATATCCTGTAATCCTGCTAAAAATCACTTATTAGTTAGTTCTAATAGCATTTTTGTAGATCCTATCAGATTTTTGATCAAGACAATCATGTCTTCTGAGAATAGACACTTTTACTTCTCTATTTTCATTCCTGGATCTCTTTTATTTCTCTTTCTTGCCTCGTTACCTTGACTAGAACCTCCAATAAAATGTTAAATAGAAGTGATGAGAGTGATCACCCCTGCCTTGTTTCTAGTCTTAGGGAAAACCATTTAATTCCTCACCATTACTTATGACATTAGCTATAAGTTTTTATGTAGATACTCCTTAAAATGTCAATGAAATTTCCCTCTATTCCTAGTTTGCAAAGTATTTTTACCTGGAATAGATGTTGGATTTGTCAAATGATTTTGCTGTATCTACTGAAATAATCATATGTCTCTTTTTTAGTTTGTTAATATAGTGTATTTTATTAATTTATTTTGAATACTAAAACCTTAGGATAAACCTTACTTGGCCATGATACATCATTCATTCATTCATATATATACACACATGCACACATTTATATATGCACACACATATATATACACACACATATATATAATTACATTTGAAACTCAAATTCATGAAGAATGAATGTTTGCATCTGTGTTTATGAGGAATATTCATCCGTAGTTCTCTTTTCTTGTAACATTTTTGTCTGGTTTTGTTATCAAAGTAATGTTTGCCTTATAAAAGGAGTTTGAAAGTCTTACTCCTTCAAATTTCTGGGATAGAAAATGCAGAATTGGTATTTTGTCTTCTTTCCATGTTTGGTAGAATTCACCAGTGAAGCCCTCTGATTCTGAAGTTTTCTTTGTGGTAAGGTATTTAACTAAAAAATCAAATTATTTATATATATGGCTATTCAAGTTATCTATTTTTTCTTAAGTGAAGTGTTGTAGTTTTTGTCTTGTGAGAAACTTTTCCATTTCATGTAAGTTGTTTGAATTTATTGGCCTAAAGTTATTCATAATATTCTTTGTTGGTTTATTAGCTATAACTTTGTGTTGTATTATTATATATATGTATATATCTATTATATATTTTTTTTTTTTACTGCATTTTAGGTTTTGGGGTACATGTGAAGAACATGCAAGATTGTTGCATAGGTACATACATGGCAATGTGGTTTGCTGACTTCCTCCCCATCACCTATATCTGGCATTTCTCCCCATGTTATCCCTCCCCAACTCCCTACACCCTGCTGTCCCTCCCCTAGTTCCCCCTGATAGACCCCAGTGTGTGATGCTCCCCTCCCTGTGTCCATGTGTTCTCATTGTTCAATGCCCGCCTATGAGTGAGAACATGCAGTGTTTGATTTTCTGTTCTTGTGTCAGTTTACTGAGAATGATGGTTTCCAGGTTCATCCATGTCCCTACAAAGAATATGAACTCATTGTTTTTTATGACTGCATAGTATTTCATGTTGTATATGTGCCACATTTTCCCCGTCCAGTCTATCATCGATAGGCATTTGGGTTGGTTCCAAGTCTTTGCTATTGTAAATAGTGCTGCAATGAACATTCATGTGTTTGTGTCCTTATAATAGAACAATTTATAATCCTTTGGATATATAACCAGTAATGGATCAAATGGAATTTCTATTTCTAGGTCCTTGAGGAATCGCCACACTGTCTTCCACAATGGTTGAACTAGTTTACACTCCCACCAACGGTGTAAAAGTGTTCCTATTTTCTCCACATCCTCTCCAGCATCTGTTGTCTTCAGATTTTTTAATGATTGCCATTCTAATTGGCATGAGATGATATCTCAATGTAGTTTTGATTTGCATTTCTCTAATGACCAGTGATAATGAGCACTTTTTCATATGTTTGTTGGCCTCATATATGTCTTCTTTTGTAAAGTGTCTGTTCATATCCTTCACCCACTTTTGAATGGGCTTGTTTGTTTTTTTCTTGTATATCTGTTTTAGTTCTTTGTAGATTCTGGATATTAGCCCTTTGTCAGATGGGTAGATTGCAAAAAAATTTTTCCCATTCTGTTGGTTGCCAATTCACTCTAATGATAGTTTCTTTTGCTGTGCAGAAGCTCTGGAGTTTAATTAGGTCCCTTTTGTTTATTTTGGCTTTTGTTGCCGATGCTTTTGGTATTTTAGTCATGAAGTCCTTGCCTATGCCTATGTCCTGAATGGTTTTGCCTAGGTTTTCTTCTAGGGTTTTTATGGGATTAGGTCTTATGTTTAAGTCTTTAATCCATCTGGAGTTAATTTTAGTGTAAGGTGTCAGGAAGGGGTCCAATTTCTGCTTTCTGCACATGGCTAGGCAGTTTTCCCAACACCATTTATTAAACAGGGACTTCTTTCCCCATTGCTTGTTTTTGTCAGGTTTGTCAAAGTTCAGATGGTTGTAGATGTATGGCATTGCCTCCAAGGCCTCTGTTCTGTTCCATTGGTTTATATCTCTGTTTTGGTACCAGTACCATGATGTTTTTATTACCATAGCCTTGTAGTATAGATTGAAGTCAGGTAGTATGATGCCTCCAGCTTTGTTCTTTTTGCTTAGAATTGACTTGGCTATGTGGGTTCTCTTTTGGTTCCACATGAAGTTTAAGGTGTTTTTTTTTCCAGTTCTGTGAAGAAGGTCATTTGTAGCTTGATGGGGATAGCTTTGAATCTATAAATTACTTTGGGCAGTATGGCCATTTTCAGAATATTGATTCTTCCTAACCATGGGCATGGAATGTTTCTCCATTTGTTTGTGTCCTCTCTTATTTCGCTGAGCAGTGGTTTGTAGTTCTCTTTGAAGAGGTCATTTACATTCCTTGTTAGTTGTATTCCTGGGTATTTTAATCTCTTTGTAGCAATTGTGAATGGCAGTTCGTTCTTGATTTGGCTCTCTTTAAGTCTGTTACTGATGTATAGGAATGCTTCTGATTTCTGCACGTTGATTTTGTATCCTGAGACTTTGCTGAAGTTGCTTATCAATTTCAGGAGATTTTGGAATGAGACGATGGGGTCTTCTAAATATACAATCATGTTGTCTGCAAATAGAGACAATTTGACTTCTTCTTTTCCTAATTGAATACCCTTTATTTCTTTTTCTTGCCTAATTGCTCTAGCTAGAACTTCCAATACTATATTGAATAGGAGTGTTGAGAGAGGGCATCCTTGTCTAGTGCCAGATTTCAAAGGGAATGCTTTCAGTTTTTGCCCATTCAGTATGATATTGGCTGTGGGTTTGTCATAAATAGCTTTTATTATTTTGAGATACGTACCGTCGATACCTAGTTTATTGAGAGTTTTTAGCATAAAGGGCTGTTGAATTTTGTCAAAGGCCTTCTCTGCGTCAATTGAGATAATCATGTGGTTTTTGTCTTTGGTTCTGTTTATGTGGTGAATTATGTTTATAGACTTGCGTATGTTGAACCAGCCTTGCCTCCCTGGGATGAAGCCTACTTGATCATGATGGATAAGCTTTTTGATGTGCTGTTGCAATTGGTTTGCCAGTATTTTATTGAAGATTTTTGCATCTATGTTCATCATGGATATTGGCCTGAAGTTTTCTTTTCTTGTTGAGTCTCTGCCAGGTTTTGGTATCAGGATTATGTTGGTCTCATAAAATGACTTGGGAAAGATTCCCTCTTTTTGGATTGTTTGGAATAGTTTCAGGAGTGGGACCAGCTCCTCTTTGTATGTCTGGTAGAATTTGAATTTATAGTTTATAGTGTACAATTTTAATCACATTTAACTTTCAAGCAATTGTATACCACTTCATGTATATTATAAACACCTTATAGCATTATAGTTTAAGGAAAAAAGAATGAAAAGCGACCAAAAGTATTTAAAGCAAAAATGTCCAAATATTTTTAAAGTGTTATGAAAACTATGAATCCACAAATACAAAAAGCTTGATGAATCACAAGCAGAAGAAACATAAAGAAAATTAGACTTCATCATATCATATTCAAATTGCTTAAAGTCATCAAAAAAGAGAAAACCCCAAAAGCAGAGAAAAAAGACAATGCGTCCAGAAGGATCTCTTGTCTTGGCCTTTATGCTATTAGGTCATACATTTTAGCTCTAAATATTTTATAAGCCCCAAAGTACCTTGCTATCATTTTTGCTTTATACAGTTGACCATCTTTTAAAGATACTTAAGTGATAAGAAAAAGTATTATGCTTGTCAATGGAGCCTCCATTTCTGGTCCGCTTCATTCCTTTGTGTAGCTCCATATTTCTATTTAATATTATTTGTCTTCAGCTTAAAAGGTTTCCTTGACTATTTCTTATAGTTGGAGTTTAGTGGTAATTGATTCTTTTGTATGTCTTCAAAAGTCCCTGTTGCCTGAAATTTTGAAAAATATATTTGTTGGGTAAAGAATTCTAAGTTGTCATTTTTTTTCTTTCAATACTTTAAAGATGTGCTTCATGGTCTTTTAGCTTGTATAGTTCTCAATGAGAAATCAGCTATCACCCCAGTCTCTATCTTTCTGGACACATTGTGTCTTTTTCTCTAGCTGCTTTTAGGGTTTTCTCTTTATTGTTGATTTTAAGCAATTTGAATATGATATGATGAAGTATAATTTTCTTTACGTTTCTTCTGCATGTGATTAAGCTTCTTGTTTTTATGGGTTCATAGTTTTTATAACATTTTAAAAATATTTGGGTATTTTTACTTCAAATAGTTTTTGGTCCCTTTTCTTTCTCTTTTCCTCCAGGGATTCCAATTACATGTATATTTGGCCACTTGACATTGTTCCACAGTTCATAGTTAATTTTTAAAGTATTTTTCATCTCTGAATTTTATTTTGTCTTCTAACTTAGTAGTTTTTAAGACATATCTAATTTTGCAAAGAATTCTTTGTGTAATAAAATACTGTCTTTATTGTAAAGTGAAAAAAAATCATGGTGTAACATTTTATATATAGTATAACCTTAAATATGTTTAAAATGTGCCCAGAAAACATATTAGAAGAAAATACATAAATGTGAACAGTGAACTTACTTGGTTGGTAGGATTACGATTCTTAATACCTTCTTTATACTTTTCTGTAATTTCCAGAATTTTGAAAGTATGAATATATTACTTTTATAATTATGTAAAACAGAAAGGATATAAGATATTAACAACATTGAGACATCATTTATTGATTATCAAATTAGTAAAGATTAAAAATAAAATGAGACTGTCCAGAATGGTTAAGAGATGGAAAGGGCATTCTTGTTAAACATTTCCCCCTTGGGGAATATTTATTGTAGGACCTTCTTTAAGAGACTTTGGCAATGGCCTTCTGACATACATTGCTGATGTTTCAAAAGGGGATGCTTGGCCTGATGTTGACCATGTGTGTGCCTATATCTATATATGTGCATGTCAATTTATGTCAGTATGGTCACAAATAGCTCTATGGAGATCAATTTATTTGCAAATTGGATTAATGCCTTTTGTGACTGAAATTATTTAAAGAAGTCCTGAGGTTAAGCCTTTTATTATGCAAATGTTATCTTGTTTCTCTGTATTAGTCTGTTCTCATGCTACTAATAAAGACATACCTGAGACTGGGTAATTTGTAAAGGAAAGACAGTTCCACATGGCTGAGGAGGCCTCACAATCATGTTGGAAGGTGAAGGAGGAGCAAAGTCATGTCTTACATGGCAGCAAGCAAGAGAGCATGTGCAGGAAAACTCCCCTTTATAAAACCATCTGATCTCATGACACTTATTTACTATCACGAGAACAGCATGGGAAAGACCCACCTTCATGACCCCATTAACTACCACTGGGAATTCTGGGAGCTATAATTCAAGGTGAGGTTTGGGTGGGGACACCACCAAACCATATTGTTCTCTTTTTAAACTTAAATTTTTTTTTCACATTAGTATCTGCATTATCTTGTTGGAGTGAGACTTGCTTGTATTTTATTTTTGATTCACTCTGTGCTGATTGTAGCCTAGGCTCTGTTACTAACAGAATATGTAACCTTTGGCAAGTTAATATCTCTATCTGGGTCTCACTCTTTGATATAGGAGAATGTCAAATGTTAGTTTTCCAGGGCTGCCAAACAAAATACCACAGGCTGGATGGCTTAGACAATAGACATTTATTTGCTCAGGGTTTTGAATACTAGGATTCCAAGATTGAGGTGTCAGCAGGCTTGGTTTCTCCTGAAGTCTCTCTTCTTGGCTTCCAGGCAGTCACCTTCTTCCTGTATCCTTGCCTGACCTTTTCTTGGTATGCATGCATCCTTTGTGTTTCTCCCTCTTCTAGGAATATCAGTCCTATTGGTTCAGGGTCACATCCTTATGACCTCACTTCACCTCAGTTACTTCTTTAAAAATCTGCCTCCAAATATAGTTACATTAGGGATTAGAGCTTCAACATTTGAATGCTGAGGGGACACAATTCAGACTATAGCAGAGAGAATTAATTAGCCCTAGACTAGCGATTCTCAACTCCAGAATCCCCAGGGAAGGATTTATGAGCCCTGTCCCAGGTTTCTGATTCAGCTTTAGGATGAGGTTTGGGATTTTACATTTCTGGTGAATTCCCAGATGATATTTATGCTACTGGTCCAGAGAGCACACTTTGCAAAAACCACTTGTGTAGACCTTTAAGATAACTATGAACTGTGCAATGACAAACTTAAGACAGGGAGAATACACAATTTTAAAAGGTGCTTTTGGCAGTGGGAATGATGTCATGGTACATTTTGCAAGTTGAGTTTTGATATGGTTTGGCTCTGTGTCCCCACCCAAATCTCATCTTGTAGCTCCCATAATTCCCATGTGTTGTGGGAGGGACCAGGTGGGAAATGATTGAATTATAGGGGTGGGTCTTTCCTGTTCTGTTCTCATAATAGTTAAAGGGTCTCGCAAAATCTGATGGTTTTAAAAATGGGAGTTGCCCTGCACAAGTTCTTTCTTTTTTGTCTGCCACTATCCACATAAGCTGTGACTTGCTCCTCCTTGCTTTCTGCCATGATTGTGACGCCTCCCCAGCCATGTGGAACTGCAAGTTTAAAAAAAACCTCTTTCTTTTGTAAATTGCACAGTCTTGGGTATATCTTTATCAGTAGCATGAAAATGGACTAATATAGGTTTATTAAAAGTTCACAAAACAATATGTTTTGAATCATCTCAGGAATTACGTAAGTAGGCAAATCCACGTAAGTGTAACTCATTTCATTTCAACTCCAGGGCTTACATATTTTAAAAACTCCCTTAGAAACATATGGTTCAACAAGCCTAATCACAGGGAAGGTATCCACTTCTCTGCTAGTTCCTAAATGATGCTTTCATAAGCACTGTTTACAGGGCAAAAAATACTCAGTCCTGACATTGGATTATTCTTCACAATTTATGTTGTTTGTCCTGAAATTTAACTCTTTTCACAATCAGTTTTCTCTGGACAAGGACACTCTATTCTTTTAACAGGATTTCTTATTTTTTAACCTGTGTGACACAGTATGCCAGATAAAGAAACCGTTTCTCTCAGGCTTTTAATCTCCTCCGAGAGCGAAAGTAGTATTTGCTGAAATAAAAATACACCTTGGCAGAAATGCGATGCTAATCCTCTTAGTTTTAATGGTTTGGAAATGGTTGGAATAAGAAGGTAAACATTGTAGTTGATTAATAGGAAGGAAGTCAATTGTCCATGTAGCCACTGCTATATGCCATACTGTACAATAGTGAATTATTTTTATAAACCCCCAAACAAGGTCTCTCTCTGTTTTAATGTTCTTACTTGAAAAGTGATCTACTTGCACCGTGCGGCTCCTAAGTGTTTGATTCCATTACCCCAAAAAGCGAGCAGTGCACATTTCAAATCGACGTCAAACAAATCCCACTGATAACTGGTGTCATATCAATGGCTTATCAGGTCTTTTTTATTGAAAATAGTCGGACATAATGAGGTGCTTCACATTTAAAAGTCTTAAATCTTTGAAAGCTCCAGGCCTAGATGGTTTTGATATTGGCTTATTAAACTTGCCCTGGAAGAGAAAGCAGGAGTGGTTGGGGGTGGGTGTGAGCTAGAGTAAGGAAAACCCGGAGGAGGGGAGATGGAAGACTTAGCAGCCTGATTTAACCCCATGTTGGCCATGGTACAAAGATCATGGTTGCTGATAGCCGTTTCTGCCAGCATCTCCCAAGGAGGACTCAGAAAAAGAAGGCTCAAAGTGCTTTTGAGCATCTGTATGTAACTGCCTTCCAGGAATTCTCCTGTAATTTTTTTTTGTCAGGATCTCTCAGCCTCCTTTGCATGGTGACAAGCCCAGCATATGAGGACTTTCAGTAACCCTCCATTTATTAAATTAGAGCATTGGACAAAGAATACATTTGATCTACTTTACCACTGGATTGTGAGAAGAAACTCTTGGATCCAGCAAGAAGGAACCTTCGCAATAGTTGAGACTGCTGGGAGTACCAGGCACAAGAAGATGCCCTCCCCCTTTGTCATCTCCTGTAACTCAGCTTCTGCTTCTGCTAAGTCAGTACTGGCCCCCTTTGACAGCTGAGTAAAGTGAGGTTCCAAAGGGGTGGAGGCATTTGTCATGGTATAGCCTGGAGCACTGTGAGTCTCAGAGTGTAGTTCCCCACCAGCCCCGTCAACATCACCTGGAAACTCAGGCTTCACCCAGACCTACCAAGTCAGAAACACAACAGGTGGGGCCCAGAAATCTGTGTCCAAAATCAGCAGCGATGGTGATGAACACTCAAGTTTGCAAATGGCCTGCTGCTTTGGGGTCTAGGGCCATAAGTCTGGAAACTTCCCAAAGGGCTTTAGCAAGTAAGAAGCAGCGCTTTTGACAATGCTAGATACCAATGAGAGGACCAGGGAATGCTGAACATCCTCATCTCCTTTATTTCCCAACTGTATGGTTTTAGGGAGTGACCAAGAAACTGGAAGGGGCAAAATAGGACTTGACTCTGTTCAGCTGTCCCATGACGTTGATGCCAAGGGTTCCATTCTGCTGGATTAGCCTGTGATTCTGAGTTGAAGGCTGTCCTGCTTTATGGGAGTAGAGAAGAATGCAGAAAAGCTAGACAAGGATTTTTCCCTGCTTCTTCTGGCCACACCATCAAGTGTCTTCCTCACAGATAATGGCCCTCCCCTGGGTGGATTCCAGAGGAACTACTTGTTCTGAGATACACGGATCCGAGAGGGCGCCCTGGAAGGAGCTGTGCCGTCTAGCACACCTCTTAGTCATGACTTTCACAATGTCTGGTGTTGCCTGGAGCAAGGTTTGGGTCATAACAATGAATCAAGCTGGAAGGAAAGGGCTCCGAGGAAGGCTGGCCCCTGAGAAGCACATGGAAACTGATGCATTTCTGCTCCTTTCCTTAACTGCCAATTCTGGCTACCGCTCTGAGCGGCCCACCCAGCCAGCTCTCACTTCAATGTCATTGGCTTGCTCACACGCCAATCAAGTGCTGAGCCAGCACCTCGTGGGAAACCCAAACAGCATCTCACACAAACTCGGATAGATGCTTGTATTTCTTACGGTGCTCTCAGGAGGACTTCGTCAAAGGTGGAGAACAAGGACAAAAGGTTCTTCACATGTACCCCAAAACCTAAAATGCAATAAAATAAATAAATGGGAAAAAAAAATAGAATATAAAAAAGACAAGGATCAGCCATAAGACCTGGTGTGAGCTTGGACTCTGGAATGGCATTGAAACCCAGCCCAGAATATTTGGAAATATCTGCTAAAGAGGCAGAACATTATAAAGTCCTTTCTGCTTTTTGGCCAAGTGATTCAACAAGTCCTATTAAAACATGCTGGTCATTTTTTATTCATTGGTGTTTTCTCAAGAATGGTAATAATCATCTGGGTCTGAATGTGGCTTACATCTTCTTCTTGTGAATAATTTTGCATGTGGTCTTAGTTTTAATTTGATATTGTAGAGCTTGTGCTAGTGATTCTTTATAATCCCTGCAGATTTATTTTGTGTATTTTCTTGCCCTGCTTCTTGCATGTTGGAAGAAACCTGACCTCTCAGACTGTTCCATTCACTCACATTTCTCTGGCCCTGTGGCTTCTAGTTTGGTTTGTCCAATGGGAAGCCCAATTGCATAGTATTACATACCACTCCCCTTTCCCATCTTAAAGTGGTGTCAACAGAAGCCGTGTTCCTCTAGTGATAGGCACAACTCCTATTTGGTCTCTTTTACAGAAACATCATTCATTTCAGCTACCCTTTCTGGCTTATGGATGTTAATGCCAGCCCTTACTGGTTTTCCTACATCTTGCCTTTACTTCTGTCAATAGTTATTTTAATAAATCCTCTTTATTAATTCCAAAAAAAAAAAAAAAAAAAGAGTGCTGAACTTGGCATCCCCATTCCGCCCCTCCCAGCCTGTGACTCTGGGCAAGTTACAACCCCCTATTTTCCCATAATTGAAGCCAGTGGCCTCCGTGCTTCCCTCCTCCAACCAGCACTGACATGAGGATCCTTCCTACAGGAAGGGTGTTGGAAGGATGTAGAAAGGAATTAGGTATTAGAGCAACAAGATACAGATGCACCGAGATGGACCTTGAACCTCCAGCAGGGAACTCCAGTTCAGCAAGGTGTTTCACCAGCAGAAACAGCCTGTCCCTGAGCTTTGGCTGAGCGGCACAGTGACAAGACCACAGAGTCGGGCATAACTCGAAGTGGGGTGACCAATTCATCTCCGTTTTCCTGGAACTTAACTGCTTTTAACCCTGAAAGTCCCAGACAAACCAGGGCTTTTGGTCACCGTAGCTCAAGGCCAACTTCATCCTTCATTTGTCATGTAAGCTAACTCTCAGAGACTTGATTCGCTAGTCTGTAAAGTGGAGGTCATGATAATAATACTCACAGGCACTTGACACACTCTGGTCATTCCATCCTGGAAGCCTAAGGTCTCCCCTCCCCCAGCCGTCTCAGGCTCCCCAGTCCTGGGCTTGTCTTGACAGGACACCGAGCATGCCTTATGGCAATGACCTGCTTCCTCTCTATGTGCTGGGAGCTCTTTGAGGGCAGAGTCATGTTTTAATCAGCTTTGTTTTTTCAGTCCTTCCCTTGTGCAGTGCCTGCACCATGGGAAGTGCATGGGAATGCTCGTTAAGATGTCAGCTACTGACCTCTCCCGTCAGAAAGGCAGGCCCTCCAAAGCTGTAACCTGGAAAGTTCACTTCGAGTTTCAAAGAGCTAACTGCATCAGCTAGCACACAGTGGGCATCAGAGTCTACAAATATATTTACGGCCTCTTTGATTTCTTTCTTTTCATCCTCCCAACCCCCTTGGGAGATGTCAGGGCATCATCTTCTTTCTCATGCACACAAGGAACATAAGGCTTAGAGATGGTAGATGACTGGCCCAAAGTCACACAGCTAGAAACCAAGGGGTGTCTCTGCCACACACAAACTACAGTGGCCCACTCCGGGCCCACCAAAGCAGTTTTTTGAGGGGCAGGGGCTACAGATACTTGGAAAAGCCTTCTGATATCCAATTGACTCCCAGGCTCATCTTCAATAAAAACATGGCCTCTGATTGCCTTGGCCCCTCCCCAGTCTGCAGATCTGGGGAGACCCAAGGCACAGGACAGAGACAGCCTCTGTAGGGCCCCAGTCTCAGGATGCCACAGTCCCAGGATGCCACCGTGAATCTCCCTAGTGCCGGGAGACCATTTTCATGACCTAATCAATGATCCCGTTATTGACTTGGCGTTCCCAGAGGACAGGTTTAAAACTTTATCGAGCACTGTATGTGGGGGCAATTATAGGGATAATGGAAAATCATCGACAAATGGAGGCTTCTGCATTGCAAATTAACATCTGCTCCAAAGAAGAGAAAAGTCATGTTTTAGTTTCAGAATTTGTGAAAATGGAAATGCCCGTAAGAACAAATGTGCGATTTATGGTGGATACCAACCCGCTCCAGCCGGGGTCTCCTGCACTGGCTCTGTCATTAGCATGTAAATGATGTGGCTTCCTGTGACCATGACAATCCCGATATAATGCGCTCACTGGGAGTGCCTAGTGCATCGGCTACAACCAACTGCTCTTGTGACTCCCAGGGTCCTAAAACAACTGGCACCCAAAGTCTCCCTGTGTTGACAGTGGGCGACCCTGGGAGTGCACCTGGCCCTGGGTCCTGGAGGTGGGTTGTCTCCGGCAGCTATCAAGCCCCCCCACAGGCAGGCACACCTGCAGGCACTAGGGAGAACGCTGAGCCCGAGCCAGGGGATCAGGTTCCTGTCTCACATCCACTGGCTGTGTGGTCCGGGCAAGTTGTGTCAGCTTCTAAGCCTTGCTGTCCTCATCTGTAGAATGGGGCCACTGTTATCTCTGCATTAGAGGATCCCTGTGAGAGTTAGATGAGGTAACCCTTTGAGCCTTCAAAGAACCTATAAGCCTCATATGACAGATTTGTGTGTCCAGCCCTCAGCCTCCTGTGTGGCAGGCATCGTCCTAGTACTAGGGAACGAGAGAAATCCCCTGCCATAATTAAAAATTGGTTAAGCAATCTACTATAGATGTATCATTTCTGAAAGTGAAACACTGTGACTGAAGCTAAGATGAATAGGGATCGAGGTGATGGCAGGGCTGGGCTTAGACAAAACTTGTCCCGGAAGTGATGTTTGAGTAGAGACTAGAAAGATGTACAAGAGTGAGCCACACCATGTTCTGAGGGGAGAGCATGCCAGGTGGGTGACAGTGGGGAGCAGATGGGCAAAGACCACGCAGAGGGAGGGAATGAGCTTGGTAGGTTCGGGGAGCAGCAAGGAGCCCTGGCCTTCAGCTGAGTGAGCAAGGAATGGGGAGCAGAGGAGGTGGAGAACGACAGGGCCATCGCACAGGCCATCAGAAGGAAGGGGAATGTTATTCTAAGTGCCGCGACATCGGGAGGTCGCTGGGACGTTTTGACCACAAGGGTGGTGTGAGTCGACTTGGCTTCCTAAAGGTCATTCTGGCTCCTGGGTGGAAAGTTAATCCAGGGCAAGGGCAGAAACAGGGTTCAGGAAGGAACGCAGGTCTACAAAACACATGGCTCTGTTTCCTGAGAGGACAGAAACGTTCTCAGGAGGGTCCTGGGTTTCCATGGCTTCTCTTTGCCTCCCCTTGGATTGGCAATGGTAGTGTTGGCCATTCCACAGCTACCTCATCTGTGCCCAGAGCTGTGTGCCCATTCTGTCCTCAAGGTCCCCCACCTGCTGTAGGAGGTAGGTGATCTCATACTCCCATTTTGGTGACTGACTTGGCCATGTCACACAGCTGGTGAATAGTGGCAGAGCCCACATCCCATGACCATCTCACCCCAAAGCCACTCTGCTCTCTGGACTCTCAGATTTTTAAAAAGCCCCCCACAGTGCATGTGCCTTCACCCCACGGCAAGCCAAATCTGCAGCCACAGCTGTGTGTCACTTTCACAGTGTGGTCCCCTCTCACAGACGCCTCCCATTTGCCACCATGTTTGTCCCCTGAACCCCTCCAGGACCTACAGGTGACCACAAGCCTGCTGTCTGATTTTGGACAGTCTCAGCTTTGGTTGAGTTGATGAATGATGACCAAGACAGTCACAGTTGTATGAGGAGTCTGGGGGTGTCCTTTATAGTCCCTTTGAGGGAGGTGCAGTCCTTGTAGATGGATGATCGTAGACAACCAGCTTCTCTACTGAACCAGGTGAATGCTGCAGATGAAGCCATCATGCTGTTGGCCACCTTGAAGGGCATTGCAGGGAGGGACCTGGGAGGGCTCCTGTTGGTACGTGGAGGCAGAGATAAGGCTTGGAGAATGGCAGGACTTCAGGGATATTTGTTGTGACTCTGTCACACAGAAGGAGCCACCTCTCCCATCCTTGGGGGCTGCTGACTCTGCCCCTCCCTTCACTATACCCCCAGCAGAATAGGACGGTCGCTGGCCAGAGGCTCTGGGGTTGTGAGGAAACTGAGCCTCCATGGCCAACACCTGACTCTCCAGATCAGCCATGCTTAGCTCCTGTCCCGGAAAACACTCCTGTGCTGCTGAAGAGTGCTATGAGCCTGGCCCTGCAAGTTCCAGCAGCCCCAGGAAAGGCCTCCGTGGGCAGAGCAGGGGCTGGTGTCAGGCAGGTCCTCTGCAGAGACACAGATCTCTGCATGACTGATGCTGGAAAGGCCAAGCGTTCACAGGATACCTCGATTTTACTCAGGCCCGCAAAGTCCTGGGGGTCATCTGGCTGTCTCAGTGGCCCCAGTTCCTCGCCCATTTCAGTGCCCACACTTGCCGCTCTGTGACCCGGAAGTTTCCCACACTGAAGAGGTGGCGCCTGTTTCCTGGACTGGCCTCAGGACTTGCTTTGACCAATAACCAGCGGCAGGTGTCAGGGTGTCCCTGTTCTGAGCCTAGCTCTCAAGAGGACGTGCGCAGTTCTACCTGCTCTTTCTCGCACTGCTGGTGTGCTGCAGTAGCCTTTGATGAGGCCAGCCTACACCAGCCTACAGCCAAGGACTCCTGGATTCATGGCCAAACTCAGGAAAGATCAGTTGAGATCTGCTAACCCTCAGCCTTGGCTCATGGCTATAAATAAGAAATGATTATTATTTTAAGCCACTGGATTTCGGGGTTGGTTGTTACGTAGCAATAGCTAACTGAAGCACCCGTGAACTTACCCACCCCCTTCCAACACTTAATACTGGTTTTCCACCGTATATTGAGCTTCATCAGCTTCCTGCAGCCCCGTGCTAGAGATTTTACATATAGCATCTGCCCCGATCTTCCCAGCCACCCTGGAAGGCAGGGATTAGTCCTTCACATTTGACAGGTGATGAAACTGAGATGCAGAGAAGTTAACTAATTTGTCTGAGGTCACACAGACAAAAAGTAGCAGTATCAGAATTCAGACCATTCCTGTCTACCTCATGCACATGAAATATTCTCACAAAAAATACATCCAGAGAGCACCATGCAGTCCCAGCTCCCTTCCCCCAGGTCCCAAGCTTCCCCTGACTTTGGATCTTGGGAATCTAATCAGGGACCAGAGGGCAGTGCATGCAATGGCCTCAATGCCACTAAAACCAGTATCTTGTACTTGAAACAGCTGAGGCAGGAGACTCACTTGAACCCAGGAGGTGGAGATGGCAGTGAGCCAAGGTTGCCCTACTGTACTCCAGCCTGGGTGAGAGAGAGAGACTCCATCTCAAAATATAATAAATAAATAAATATGTGAATAAAATTCACAGTCCCTTAGCTTCTGATCAGAAGAGCTGCCCAAGTTGCTCTCCGGAGCAATTTCCCTCCCAGGGAGCTGTCCTGATTCAAAATCCAGGCATAAGCCAGAGTGTTTCCCCGTGAGTGACTCAGAGTTTAAAAGAGAGGCTGCGCATAGGTCTGGTTAACCTAATGTGCACAATAACAATTTTTATTAAAAAGAGACGAAGAAGCTGAGGAGATGGCAATTGGCCATGGAAGGGCATTTTTTTTTTATTGGAATTAGGATTCTGTTATTTAAAAAATACATAAACCCTCAATTTTCTTTCTCTCACTTGGCTTAGCAGCCCGTGAAAAGTTTCCAAAGGCATTTTCAGTATTGGCAGAGAGAACATCTCTGGACTTGCTCACTTTCCCTGAACTGTCTATTCTGAGAATTCAAGTCGCAGACTCCCAGACTCCCAGCATGTGGGCCCCCTCGCCAGGGCCTCAGGGCTGCACCCTAAAACTTCAGCCTGAGGATCCATCCCAGCACTGTCCTCAGTGTTCCCGCCCACGTGCTGGTAGGGTTTTGCCAAGACCCACCAAATTTTATTTTAACAAATAGGTTTCTAGAGGTCTAGATTGAAAGGGAAAATTCCTGTGCATCGTGAACAGACCCCTGGATAAGTGATGACTGCTCTGTGTAACTGAGGATTCTGCTTATCTGAGAGCCTCTGTGTACTCGAGAGGAGTGATCTGTTAGTTAAGAGCTGACTCCCGGTCAGTTAGCTTTTAATAGGTTATGTGCTGTGCACATTTTCTGGGTCATCTCATTTAATTTTCACAACAGCCCTTTGAGGCAGGTTCTTTCTAATTTCAATTTCACAGAGGAAGAAATGGAGACCCAGTAATATTGAGTGACTTAAAATTCAACCAGCACACATTTATTGAATATCTACATGTGCCAGGCTCTGTCTTGGGCACTGGGGTTACCATAGGATTGAAATAGACAAAGCAAACCTCCCATGATCACAGAGCTGGGGAGGCAGCCTCAGGATGCAAAGTGTGTGGGGCTCCCTGCTGTGAGCTCTAATTCGTTGTACAGAATCCCTGCTCAAGGCCACGTCAAGGATTTCAAATAAAACAAACAGAGCACCCGGGGCACTTTTAGAACTGGCAAAGTGCACCTGGAGTGAGGCACCAACCTTTCGCAACTTCTCCGTTGGTTTGAATAAGAGTCTAATCAATAAAAATAGCATCTGACATTTGTCGAGCCCCAACCTCGGGCCAGATGGACTTTGCTGCCTTCTCATGGTGGATTATTTCAGCACTTCCACAAGACAGAGTCTCCATTTGCAGATGAGGAAATTGGACTTGGAGAAGTGACCTGATTTGCCCAGGGATGCTCAGTGGGCAAGTGGAACAGAGGCTTGGACCAGAGGCAAGCACATTGGCTGCCTTCTGTGGGCTGCGCCCCGCTCCTGCCAGCGTGGATCTTGAATCTGCTTGGAAGTACAGTTGGCGGTAACTCAGCCAGGGGTGTAATCCTCTACCCGCATAAGACATCTCCCCAGATGGCTAGGGGAGAGGAAGGGTGATCGCTCTGCTCTGTCCTCACACTCCACCATTTATCACTTCAAACTACCGTTTAAAACTCTTCTCTGCCTACCCTGAGACGGACCTCCACATTTATCCCAAGGGCTGACGAGCAAGCCACTGTCTCCACCTGCCTCCTGCCCAGGTGCCCTGGGCTTGCCCTGTCCCCATGCACTCACGACGTACCCACAGGGAGACACTCCTGGGACTCTTAGCACCTGTCCAGGGCTGGGATCAAAGACCGAGATTCCTTTGCAGAATGGTGCTCAGTTTGAGTTGCGGGTACAGAGGGAGGTTGGGGGACAGGAGAATGGCAGGAAGGGAGGCTGACGAGGAGCCAGGGCTGATCCTGACCTCAGTGCGTGAACGGCGTGCCGTGGGCCTCTGAAGGCTTAGAAGCCCGGGAGGAAGTGACCCAGGCCTCCGCGGGTTCCAGGCTCCCGAAGACACAGCTGACAAGCGCCACGCTGAAAGGGGCTTCTTTGAGGGACAAGAAGAACAAAGCGGGAGGAACTGTTTTGTCTTCGTGGCTGAAAAGATGTGCAGCCCAGAGGAGCTGCGATGCACAGCTCGTCCGAGAAAGCATAAACCGCTGAGAACACCCTCCCCTTCGAGAGTCCTTTGAAAAACTCTCAGTCCCCAGTGTACCAGAAACACAGCGGGGACCCCTGGACGCCACCTTGTAAACAGGGCTGGGGGCATGTCCAGCTCTGCTCTACAACAATCGCCCTGTGTTGAGGGGGAGTGTGGACAGACCCTGTGCCCCCGTTCCCTGGAAAGCAAGCGGGAGTTAGGTTTCCTGGACTTCTTCTGAGCGCCATTATCTGGGGGTAGCGGGCGTAGCCTCCAGAGCCATGTCCTGTGCAGGTGTCTGCCCCGCACTTGACACTCCCCAACCGGGTGCGGTCTCAGGTGTCCGAGGGAAAGCTCCATTCCTGCAGCCCCACCTAGCTTGCCGAGGCCTGGGCATCAGCCTGCCTCGGGGCAGGCTGAGCCCCAGGCCCAGGCCGGGCTGCCCTGCAGACCCTGGTGTCTGTGTCCTCCTGGCTCACCCGGGGCACCCTGCCTCCTGAGAGTGTTGCCCTGTCTGGCTCTGTGACCTGCCCACTCATCAACGAGGTGGCCTGTGTTCTCGCCGGCCAGTTGGACTCCCCTGGGAGTGTGACTCTGTAGTGGCCTCCCAGAGAAGGTGGGTGGGTGGACTCCCCAGATCTCCCAGCCTGCTGAAGCCCAGTTTCACCACAGACTAGCCAGTATCCTTCCAACATTTGCCTTAAGCTTCCACCAAGAATCCTAAATGGAACAGAAGATTTGGGGCAATGACGTCCACCAGAGTGTCTCTTTGGGCCTCATGGAGGCAGCGGCTTTTCTGCTGGGCTCTGATAGATTAAAGGCATTGAGAGGTGAAGTAGGGAGGGGTAACGCTGCCACCAGGCGGGAAGATGCCCTGTGCAGCCCTCTGACCTCCTGCCAGAAGTGGGCTGGGGGAGCCCTCCCGAGCCAGGGGCCACGCTGGGTCTGCCTCTTTAACACTGAAGCCACAGGACTGTCCCACCCAGCATAGCACGGTGGGAAGGTGGGCTTGGGCAGCAGCATGTCTTCAGAGAGCTGAGCCCCAGGCCCCAGGTAGGGGCGCGTCATGTCACCATGTCAGCCCAGCATGGCAAACTGTGACCATTTGCCTCAGTTTCTCTAATGCCATCTGCTCTTCACCCAAGTCAAGGGGATAAACAAATTTGAAAAACAAAATTCCCCCAAAATGCAATCTCAGCATGAGGCATGGTGTTTTCGTAGAGACAGCTGAATTATAGAAGCTGCAATCAACAGGCTGAATCCCTCCCCGGGGGCATCAGGGCTGCAGAGGATATCTTGGGCCCACCTACCCATGGGCATTTCAGGGGTCACAGGAGATGAAAAAGTTGTGGCTTCAGGTTTAAGGACTGAGAGAGACTCACCGTGCTGTTGCCCCAGATGGTCACTTTCAAAGCCACCAATGTCCTTCAAAAAGGCTGCTTATGTTTTTAAACACCAGGGCCAAATATTTTAAGTCAATTCTTGTCAGTAATATGCTTTAGTTTCTATGGGATTAGTGGTCATGGAAAGCTAGTGCTTTCCTTGCCTGTACTGTCACTTCTGATGCAATAAGGACAGGATTAGGCACAGCCAGGTGACATTTATATACAACAATTTTTCTGCACATAAAATACCTACAGAGTCTTATGCAGCCCCAGCTTCACGTCAGAGCCTGAAAATAGCTCAAACCCTGGCTCTCCTTGTACCCCCAGAGTGAGAAGAGCATGATTTTACACATGTAACAGCAGAGGAAGCCGAGGTTCAGAGATGGCCACAAGGCACTCCCGCCCAGGCCAGGCTCGGGAGGTGGGAGCAGAGCTGAGGGGACGACCAGACCATGGGCTGGCCTCTGGCTTCCTCTCTGGGTCAGGCCACCGCCTCTGCTGCCGACTCAGGTGGCACCCAAAGCCTGGGCAACCCTCCGTGCAGTGAAAGGGAAAAGCAAATGGGGCTGCGGGAATGTCTGGAGCCAAAATTTCAGGGAGAACCCCAGCTCCCGACACCCACCCTCATAAAGTGCAGCTGGACTGAATGAGGTTGAGGCAAGTAACAGGAACCCGGGCCTGGAGGAAGGAGCACGGTGCTGCGGGCCGGGGGTGTGGGGTGGCCGAGGCACAGGTGAGCAGCGCCTGGCACTGCAGCCTGGTAGATGGGATTGGGGTGGGCAGCGGGGACGGCAGAGGGGGGTCTGCCGGGGTCCACATCCACCAGGGGCCCCTGGGAACCAATCAGCCCCCCAGCCCAATCCCAGTTTCCCTGTGCTACTGCTGGAATAAAAGGCCTCGTTGCAGACAATGGGCCCTTTCTGCAGATGGCCGCTCGGGGCTGGGCACAATCGCTGATTCATAAGCCAGTCAGGGCTCACAATCCCAGGCTGCGTCCAGGAAGGACACAGGCGGGGACGCGGACAGGCCAGCGTCTTTGGTGGGGAACGGCTGCCCTCTCGTGGTCTCTGCGGGCACTACGCATGACCAGGGCTCCCAGACTTCAGGCAAGGATGATGCGGGGAGACCCAGGGCCTAGAAATCATCTCACCCTATGGACGGGGAAACTGAGGCCCAGAGGCATGCAGGGACTTGGCTCACACTTGGCTCGGACTGTTCTTCAATATGAGGTAGGATTTGGAGGGGAGAGTGACGAAGGAGTTACTTCACTTGATGTATTAAGTGCAGAGTGAGGTAGGTGGGATTTGGAGGGAGAGCAAAAAAGGAGTCATTTCACCCGAAGTGCAGTGAGGGGAATGAAGGAACATGAGGAAGCCGGGCAGTGGGTGCTGAGCTGGCTGACACCGGCTTCCTTCCAGAGCCCAGGGACGCATCCTGCCCAGCCTCACATTCGGTGACGTCACCGTGGTGGCTTGAAATCGGCCATGGTGGAAGTATGTACACCACGGACATCAGCAGCTGCAACCGGGACCTCCCTCTACCCTGCAGAGCCAGTTTTAAGACATTTGAGACATTTTTAAGACATTAAAACATTTTTAAGCAGACCACTGCCCAGGGGCCAGTCTCAGCTCCAGAGCTGTGGGCTATTGGGAAAGCATGTGATCTCATGGAGCCTCAGTTTCTGTATCTGTAAAACAGGAATGCATCGCTTACCTAATATCCTGTGCAGGCACAATCTCAGGTGTGGAGGATATAATACAACATCAGTAAGATAAAAGTCTCTACCTTTCTGGAGCTTGTATTTGGGTGGGGAGACAGAAAATAAACAAGGGAACTATAAAGACATGTCATGATACGTGCAATGATGACAAAGCCAGATGAAAAGGCAGTGATGGTCATTAAATTCAAGGTGGGGGAGGGGCTGGGGTGAGGTCTGGCCTGAGGAGGGGCATCTGCAATGCTAGAGCAAGCCATGGAGGGCAGGTGCTCTGGACAGGAATTGCTCCAGCCAGAGGGAACAGCAAGGACAAGGGCCCCAAGATGGCATGTGCCAGGGGCTCCATGCATAGAAAAGGCCAGCCGTCCCCAGCACTGTCACTGAGGGGCCAGTGGTGGGAGATGAGGTCACAGATGCGGAGAAGGCCTGTGAGAGGTGAGCATTTCAGTCTCAAAGTATAGACAGCCCAGGGGGGTTTGTACAATAAGGTGATATGATCTGATTTGTCATTTAAAGTAATCCTTCTGAGTTCCTGCTGGGTAAAAGACTGGTGAAGAGGGTGTGAGGTGGGTCAAGAGCCCAGGGAGCTGGGACGGGGCCCCTCTGCTAAGTGAACAGGAGAGAACAGCGCCTTGTGGTTTCCTGGCATTTTAAGTGGAAGCTTTAAGACACATGGGTGCCTCACACCTTCGGGCATTCCAGAAGCCCCTTCCTCCCGCTCCTGATGGCACAATAACCTTACCCTCTGTGGTATCATTCTGTGTGCATTTTACCATTCCTCCTCATCTGTGTCATGTCCCCCACTTACTTGGTGAGGACCTGGGGCTTAGAGAGACTTTGGTGCCTGCTCAGGGGACACAGCCAGTTCGTAGGCCAGTGGGGTGTGGCCTTGGAGGGCCTGGCTGGTCACAGCCCCTAATCAGCACCTGGCTCTGGGGCTTCCTTTCCACACCTTCCATGTCACTCTCTGTGCCGCTCTTTCTCCAGCTACCAAGACCTTCTGGGCCCCTTTTCTCATCTTCTCTCCCCACCCAGGACCCTTCCAACCTCTTCCATTTCCAGCAGGAATGAAGAATCAGGAGGCTTCCTCCTGGGGGCTGCCTTTACTTGGATGGGCGTGCCTCAGACTGTTCTACCTGAATCCGTAAACTCCTGAACCATAAACCACAAACTCCTCAGGGCAGGAGCTACCTCACGTTCATCTCTGTGGCCCCGAGGGTCTGGCCCCTAGGAGGGATTTGCACATGTTGTCAGGAATACTGACAGCTAGCGTTTATGATGCAGATACTGTGTCAGGCCAGGTTCTGAGGGCATTACATGTGGTGTCTTATTTGACCTTCACAAGCACCCTGACAGGAAGTTCAGGTTATGCTTCCTCTTCAGCACTGGGTACTTTATTTGTGGGGTGCAGCGCAAGATAAAAATGTGGAGCCCCTTGATAAAGATTATTACCAATTATTAACAAATTATTCAAAATTTATTAACAATTTCAACAGCAGAGCATTCAAGCAAGCATGGGTCTGTCTAAGTATGACTGCACAAGTTGAATGCCTATGAAGTCAACTCTGTCCCCATTTTACAGATGAAGAAACTGAGGCTCTAAGAGGTTAAGTCATGTGTCTGGGGGTCATGCAACTAGGAAACAGCAAAGTTGAGATCTGTGCTCTTTATCACAACCTTTGTCATAATTAATCTTATGCATCAACCTGACAGGGTTACAGCGTGCCCAGATATTTGATCAAACATTATCCTGGGTGTTTCTGTGACAATGCTTTTGGATAAGATCAACATTTTTTTAATTGGTTGAAGACCTGTATAGAACAAAAAGTTCAGTTCTCTCGAGTAAGAGAATCCCTCCTGTCCAACTGCTTCAGAATTGGGACCCTGGCTCTTTCCTGCCTCTACGCTGCAACACTCCCATTGGCTGCCCTGGTTCTCAAGCCTTTGGACACGGACAGGAACTAAACTCTTGGCTCTGCTGCATCCTCAGCTTCCCAACTCACTGCAGGGCTTGGAATTTGTCAGCCTTATAACCATGTGAGCCAAGTCCTTAAAGTGAATATCCTCATTTAAATGTATTTCCTATTGCTCTGTTTCTCTAGAGAACTCTAATACAACCCCGTACAAAACTACACCACACTAGAAGAATTTGATTTAATCGAATTAGCAAAATAAAAAAAAAAAAGAAGAGGAAGATTAAACTTATATGCTAATTGGGGACTTTCATATTTGTAATTATCGGCTAAATTCTCTCAATGGCCTCATCTCATGGAAGAGGAGCAGAACTCCATGGCTCCTAAGGCCCTATGTGCCCCTAAGTCTGCTGCTACCAGGCCGCTTCGCTTGCAATTCTCATGCACAGTCATGTGTTCCAGCCGCGCTGCCCTCCTTGACACTCCTTGTCAGGCCAGGCAGGTCCTGCCTTGGTGCCTTTGCACGTGCTGTGCCTCCACCTGGACTGCTCTCCTCCTACACATTCACCTGGCTGCCTCCCTCCCTCACATCTTTCCTAAGCTGTCACCTTCCCGGGGAACTCGTCTGGCCTCTCCGTCTCACATGCCGCACCCCTTCACCATGCTCCCATCCCACCCGCCTCGTAGCTCTTCTCGTCACCTGAGAGGACAGATGTTACTTCTTTTTCCTGTTATTTGTAAGCTGCAGGCAAACATGGCTCTGTCTCCAGGACCCACAATAGTGGTAAATGTGGTAAATAATTATTTGTGCATAATTGAACAGTTGAGAAAGAGACCTGGTCCCAAACCGATGATGCTGTTTTGAGTGTGCACCCTTCTGCTGACCTGCACCTGCTGGCCCAGCCCTGGAGACCAGGAAGCTGCCCAAGGTGACTGAGTCACTCCAACAGCTGCCCACGCTGGGGAAGGAATGTGCCAGATTCCACTCCCCCCAGGCCTCCTCCAGGGACCCTATACTGAAAGGCAAGCCTGTCTCCAGGTCCCGGTAACCACAGACTTCTGAGAACTGAAGACCAGCCCTGCTCTGGGAAGGGTCTTAGACCCCTACACACCTGGGGATGTTCTAAGGTCTTTCTGTCTACAAAAGAGTCCGTCTCCTATGTCCTATGAAAGACCCACCCCAAGAGCTGTAGGACCTTGGGTGTGGGTCTTTAGCTTCCTGAGCTAGGGCTGCCCCAGCCAGGGGACCTTGATGTGGTTCTCTAAGAAACATTGGACCAATTCTTTCCAAAAGGCCCAGGTATCCACTCCTCTGTGCCTGGGAGACCTGGGCCTCTCCCCTTGGACCCAAAATGGTGAGAAGAGGCAGCTCTGCAGTGCCTTTGATGTTGCAATGTCATCTTACCAGCAGTCCCTGCGGACAGGCAGTATTGGCTGGCACCATCAACTTCTGCCTGCCGAGGGCCATGGGGCTTGGGACTTGTTTACAGGCACTGAGCCTGTGATGGGACACTGGGCTCCATGTCCTGGTTGGGTCTGTTTTCCCAGACTGCACTCCAAGTTTCTGGATCCCCCTGCTCATCCTGCCTGTCCTTCCCTTCCTGGCTCTGTGGTCACTGGAGAGGAGAGGGCACACCCCAGAATGCCAGCACCGGAGGGGCCTACAGGATCTTCCAGCCTACAGGAAGCCCAGGTTCCATGAAGCAAAGTGACCAGCCGGAAGCTCCAGGGCCAGCGCTGGGCAGGCTGGACCTGCTGAGTGGCTGGGGGCTGGCTGAGTCATAACACCACTCTGTTCTCTGCAACTTCTTCTGTCCATGAGGGGGGATGTATGAGGACAGGAATTTTCAAACATTTTGTTTCAGCAGCTGAACATTTTGTTTGAAGTAAAACTTACATGAAAGCAAATCTAAAATCAGATGTGGTGGATAACTTCATGTGTCAACTTGACTGGGTTAAAGGATGCTCAGCTGGCTGGTAAAATACTTTCTGGGTGCATCTAGGCAGGTGTTTCCAGAAGAGAGTAAGGCAGCTCCGCCTTCAGCTGTGTGGGGAGGTAGCATCCTACATGTTGAGGGCCCGCACAGAACAAAAAAGGCAGAGGAAAAGCAAGTTCTTGCTCTTCTGAAGCTCAGGTGTCCACCTTCTCCCGCCCCCAGACATCAGAGCTCTAGGTCCTCCGGCCTTCAAACTCCAGGACTTACACCAGTGGCCCCAGTTTTCAGGCTTCAGCCCCAGTCTCAATCCCACATCAATTTTCCTGGCTCTCCAGCTTGTAGATGGCAGATGAAGGGATTCCTCAGCCTGCACGAGCACATGAGCCATTCCCATAAGTCCCCTCTTGTGTGTCTTATGGTTGACCCGAGAACAATCCTAGGTTCACTTACGTGCAGATTGTTTCCAACAAATATATTGAAATGTTTTTGGAGAATTTATAACAATTTGAGAAACCTGGAAGAGGAACCACATAGCCTAGAAATACTGGAAAAATTAAGAAAATGTGGCCGGGTACAGTGGCTCATGCCTGTAAAACCAGCACATTGGGAGGCTGAGGTGGGAGGATCACCTGAGCCCAGGAGGTCGAGGCTGCAGTGAGCCATGATCTCACCAGTGCATTCCAGCTTGGGTGACAGAGCAAGACCCTGTCTTTAAAAAAAAAAAAAATTAAAGTTAGGTATTGTATTAGTCAGTGTTCTCCAGAGGGACAGAATAGGATAGATGTATATATAAAGGAGAGTTTATTCACACGATCACAAGGTGAGGTCTCGCAATAGGCCATCTGCAAACTGAGGAGCAGAAAAGCCAGTCCAAGTCCCAAAACCTCAAAAGTAGGAAAGCCAACAACGCAGCCTTCAGCTTATGGTAAAAATCCAAGAGTTCCAAAGCTGAAGAATTTGGAGTCTGATGTTCGAGGGCAGGAAGCATCCAGCATGGAAGGAAGATGGAGGCCAGGAGACTCAGCCAGTCTGGTCTTTCCACATTCCCCTGCCTGCTTTTATCCTGGCAGCTGATTAGATGGTGCCCACCCAGATTGAGGGCGGGTCTGCCTCTCCCAACCCACTGACTCAAATGCTGATCTCCTTTGGCAACACTCTCACAGACACATCCATGAGCAATACTTTGTATCCTTCAATCCAATCAAGTTGACACTCAATATTAACCATCACAGGTATATTATTAATGTATAAAATATATGTGGATGCTAGGCTATTTATATATTAATCAACTGTCTATGTTGATTAATACATAGAATAGTATGTAGTAAGAAGACTTCTTTTTGGTAGTGGGCTACTAGTGGTCAAGCTTTTGGGAAGTCAGAAGTTCTATGCAGATTTTTAACTGCAAGAGGACTTGGTGCCCCTCACCCTGGAGTTGTTCAAAGGTCAACCTTGTATATATTCTATGGTTATGTTCCTCTGGAGAATCCTGAGTAATATACCAGGTAATCGTAAATGATTATAAAATAGTCCACATGAATTTGGTGGGTATTACGTGAGGGCACTGGTGAGTCCTCACTGCCCCCTCCATGGGTGGGAACTATCATTATCCCCATTCTAGACAGAAAGACATGAAAGCCTAGAGAGGCATGAAACTTGCTCAGGGGCACAGTAGCAAAGCTGGGGTCCGAACACAGTCCAGTGATTCCCTCTGGGGGGTTGGCTTTCCTGAAATCATGGGGGAGGAGCTGCCCTGGAACCACCCCACCACGGCAGCTCTGAGGTCCTCAGAATATAGCGTGAAAGCCCCCCTGGCCAGCCCCACTCCACCACCCTCCAGCACTGCGCTGTGCAATCTTACCAGCTTAGCTCTGCAAAGGAAACCCTCTCTGCTCGTGTTTTAAATTCTGTGAGTGACATCAGACCGCGTGCATTCTTCCACTATGCCCGCGGTGGTATGCACTATGTTGAGTGGTATTTCCACTCAACATTGTTGATGAGATTTATCTGAGTTGATATGTGTAGATCTGGTTACAGCATTTTTACTGCTGTAGAGTATTCCATCATATGCCATTTCCACAATGTACCCATTCTCTTGGGTAAAGGCTAATTTTAAAAAGTTGACATTGATAAAATCTCTAATAGCACTTTTCAGCTCCCTAGAGGGTGTCTTTTTCTTCCAGTCAGCTCTGCTAGCACCTACGCCCTGCACACTCCTAATGACCATAATTCTCTGACCCCTGCCTGTCGCCTTGTCCCCACTGAGGGAGGTGGCCTCTGGACAGAGGGGAGGCAAGCCTTCCCCACCTGGGCATTGCCTGGCTAACTGTCTGTAGGGTTGGAGTGCTTGGTGCACTTGCCCACCTAGGGACAAAACGCAAGGCTGAGGCCAGTGCGATCACTCTTCATCCTATGGGAAACTGAGGGCAGGAGGCCTCCCTCCCTGCAGCCGCCACTCAGGGCGTCTCTTTGAAAGGCAGAGGGAAACCAAGGTGCTATGCTCTTCCCTGCCAGGCAGCAGGTGCATTATTTCCCAGGATGAGCTAAGCGTGATGTTGCTGCCATCCTGGAGGCTGGGCGGGGAGGTTGAGGATGGAGAAATAAGCTCACAGTCATGGTTTCTAACAGCAATCACATGGAAGTTCATCCACAAGGGAGCGGATACATTACAAGTTTCATATAATTGAATGCTTATTGCAATAAAAATGGTTGAACTTGAACTACATATATCAACCCAGATCAATCCCATAAACAATGTGGAAAGAAAAAAACTAGATTATTTATAATATATAAATGACATGATTTATAGGAAATGTAAAACACATAAAGCCATACTATGTGTTGCTTAAGCTACAAAAATGTGTGGGATTAAATGGCATCTGATTCAGGTTAGAAGAGGACACCTGCGGCGTGGAAGGCAGGAGGTGGCTGGGGTGGGAACACTGGTGGTTTTAATGCATATGCAATGTTTTGTTTCTTATGCTGGTTGTTAGGTTCATGCTTACTTATTATATTTGTATTTAAACCTTTTAGTATCTTGAATAACGTATGGCCATTTTTTTTTAAGATGGGTAAGAAGGAAAAAAGAGGAAAGGAAAAGGGAACAGGTTAAAATCAGAAACAGGTTCACCTCCTCCAACTGCTGATTTGTGCAGACCCAGAGCAACAGGGTATTCTCTGCAGCAGATGAGCATATCCCTGTGTGTGCCCACACCTCCGGACAATACCGGTAAACTTGGGCATTTGTGCAAATCCACTCTGACAGCGAACGTTGCCAGCAATACACAGCAGAACAGACTCATCCCAACGGGGTGATGAAGCACACAGAAGCCCTATTACCCAGCTATTTCAGCTACTCGGCTTCCAGAAACTGAACAATGACTCCCTCTCTCTTTTTTTCACTGTCATCTTGAAAAGTCTGCGCAGGCACTCCCCCCTGCGCTAAAACTCTAACAGGTAGCACAAAAACGTTTACTTGGAGTCTATTTAGAGCATGGGCTGCTATTTACCTCCGTCCACACCATTTACTCAGTACTGGGTGAGAAAGGATTTCGATGTCAAAGACTGACACCTGAATTCCTTCAATTTTCCTGTTTTCTGTCCGGGCCAACCATGTCCAATTGGCCTGTGCAAGCAGTCGAGGAGGGGACTGTGATGGCGGCCCCTCTCTGGCCAGTCTGCTCTCCAACCGTTTTCATCCTGAGAGCGCAGCTGCTGGATCTGTTTCCAGGGTACCCTGTAGCGGGTGCGTGAGTCACGAAATCAGTCACACAAATGACCCACCACATATAAAAAAGCCACCAATACATCAACAGGCCTTAAACCAAGCAGCAGTTAGAATAGCTCCTAGATCAGCGGCGGTAAGCAGCGGAGGCAGCCCAGCACAGACCCCCGGAGCAGGCGGGGCGGGCGCTCTGCCGCTGATTTATGCCCCCACTTCATTCTCTATTCAAGGTATGAAACATTCTGAACAGCAGATGCTAAAAAATGAAAAAAGATTGCCATAACAATATGAAAGGCAGGGTGCAGGGCTTTCAAGAGGGGATATTTATGTTCCTAGGGAGGTCATTCTCATGACATCTTATCCATGTGTCATCCGGCAGGGTCTGCAGGGTGGGCAGTTGGAGGGAGAAGTGACCACTCCGCCATCTGCAGCACATCACGAGAGCCGGTCCTGCTCCAGTTGGAGGTCCCCTTGTCATATGCCTGTCCCCAGCATGTATGGGACCCCTCCATTTGATGTCACTGAAGGAGCTGGTCAACATTCATCCTAGACTTGGCACCTGAAGACCTGGTTTCAAGTCTCAGCTATGCCGTTTAGCTGTGTGATGTTGGGCAAGCCATTTGCTCTGAGGCTCGGTTTCCCCATCTGTATAAAGGAGTCAATGATCCTTGGCTCACAATGAGATGGAGTCCTGGATACAAACATGCTCTGGAAACAGAAGGTGCCCAGGGAGCCATGTGAGGTCCACACAGAGGACTGAATAGTAAATTCTCCCTCCTCTTTTTGCAAACCTGTTCAGCTTGAAGAGGCTCTGATGGAGGCCAGGAGGAGGGAGGGTGACAGAGCATTGAGAAGCAGCAGCACTGAGTGTCCCGCCATGTCTAGACCATCAGGAGAGGGGGCTGCTTCTGGGACCACATAGAGCCTGATGCTGGATCCTTTCCAGCTGGACTCCAGAGGTCCCAGGGGACAGAGTGGCAGTTGTGAGCTGAATTGTGTCTCCCTAAAATATCTGTTCAAGTCCTAATCTCGATACCTGTGAATGTGATCTTATTTGCAAATACAATCTTTGCAAATGCAATCCAGTTAATTTGAGGTCATATTGGGTTTAATGACCATTAAAATTTAATGTGCTTTCTCTTAAAGCACATTAAAATAATGTGCTTTAAGAGCAAGGACTGGGCAATTCAGACACAGAGACATGGGCGTGCAGAGGGAAGACCGAGACCACGTGGAGCGAGGCAGAAACGGGTGATGCGTTTACAAGCCAGGGATTGTGGGCAAGCACGAGAAACCAGGAGGGAAGCAAGGAAGATCCTCCCTGGGAGCCGTCAGAGAGAGCACAGCCCCGCAGGACAATTCTGTTGTTTGAAGCCCCTCCATCTGTAGTTACTTGTTTTGTCTGCCCTGGGAAGCTAACACATGGCACCCACAGGGATTAGGCGTTCTGGGTCCCAGGGCTTTTCCACCCGGGTGGAGGCTGAGCAGGGTTCTGAAGGAAGATGAGGCCTCCCTTGTAACTCAGGGAGCCACACAGGCCTGGGGGTTGCCCAGCAGCCAGCAGAAGGCCACATCCACCTCTGGGGGACTGCAGAGATGTCCCACCACTCTCCATGGCAACTGAAGTGAGGGGCAGTCCTCCGAAAAACGAGCACAGATTGTCCTGAGACAGGTCGGAGGCTCCATGGTCAGAGTGAGTCGTGGGCTTTGCTCTCGGCCTGTCTGAGCTCAGCTCCCCGATGGGTGACGGCAGCTCCAGGGGAGGCTCATGCAGAGCGAGCCTCTGGGATGGGGGAGGTTGGGCCAGATGTCCCCAGGCTGTGCATTTCTCACTGGCTTTTACATCTGATTTCCCTGCATCTCAGAGAGACCCAGCAGCAGGGGGCAGGAGAGCTGGCCCAGCCACCACTCAGCACCCTCCTGCCTGCAGTGACCGAGGCCCGCCCACTGGACAAACAGCCTCGATGCACCAGAAGCCTTTCAGAAATGCAGCACCTCAGGCCTCACCAGACCCCCAAATCCAAACAGGAGCCCCTGATGCCTATGCATGCTGGAGTCCACAGCACAGCTGCAGAGCCCTGGTCCCCTAAGTTGGCCATGGATGGCAGCGGGTCCATCGGGAATGTGTTATAAGATGAATTCCCAGCTGAGAGCGGTGCCTCATGCCTGTAATCCCAGCATTTTGGGAGGCCGAGGCTGGCGGTTCACGATGTCAGGAGTTTGAGACTAGTCTGACCAACATAATGAAACCCCCTCTCTACTAAAAATGCAAAAACTTAGTTGGGTATGGTGGTGTGCACCCGTAATCCCAGTTACTTGGGAGGCTGAGGCAGGAGAATCGTGTGAATCCAGGAGGTGGAGGTTGCAGTGAGCTGAGATCTCACTATTGCACTCCAGACCAGGCAACAGTGAGAGTCCATCTCAAAAAAAAAAAAAAAAAAAAAAAAAGATGGATTCCCAGGCCCTCTCCAGACCCGCTGAGTCAGGGCTTCGGTGCTGCCTGCCATTGTGCTCCCTCCACCCAGTGCTACAGGCTGGACAGGATTCCCTTCCTCTTTCCTCGGAGCTGGCTCTGCACTGGGAGAGTTGGCTGCACTCTGTGCCCAGGCTCTGCGAGACACGAGTTCTGGGAGCAGGAAGTTCATGGAGCAGGAAGTCCAGCCCTGGGAGGCTGGAGCCTCAGAGTCCTAGTCTGTCAGATGAGTGCCTCACAGAGCAGTGCTCAGGCTAAGCCACAGCAAGATGCTGGCTGGGGAGTGAGTCACGAACCAGGGAGAGCAGGTGAGGATTGCAATATTGTTCTGATTCCTGGCGCATAGCAACCTGGAGAGTTCTGCTCCTGGGGAGGAGTCAGAGATAGAGGGATATCTGGTCCCAGGCCCCTCTCCAAGCCTTTGTGGCCTGGATGTGCCAGCTCGGTGATGAGCAGGCTCCAGGAGCCCACGTGATCACCTTCTCCAAGCTCTGAAAATCCACATATTTGTCGGTACCCAGGACCGCCCACCCTTCTCCCTGCCAGGTCCCCAAGAGAGAGAACTGCATGAAGGAGGAAAAGGAGGCAGAGACACAGCGCGCCATGGAGGAGTCGTGTTCCACAAGGGTTCCAGCATCCTCTCTTGTATTCATAGATGCAACAGCCTAATCATGCAGGAGACTCTGGCCCAAGGTGTGTTTGGTGGCTGCACATACAGGGGGACCCCCAGGACCCGGGACGGCTGACCTTATCAGGACCAGTTGGGAACCCTCAGAACAACCTCTCCTATCACAAATGCCAGATTCCACCAGGCTGGGCTACCAAACAGGTCCCCGTGCTCAGCTAGCAGCAGGTCCCAGGCTTTCTCAGGGTCACAAAGGCCGGAGCCTGAGGCCTGAGGCCACCCCTCCAGCTCTCCCTCTGGAGGCCCCTTTGCTCGGATTCCATGGCCCATGGGGCCTCTCTCCCACTGGAGTGCGAAGGAGAGACAGGGAGGGTTTCTGTGGAGGTGCACGGAGCGGCCCCGGGGGGCTGTAGCTCCAGGTGACTGGATTTGCTGTATTTTACACAAACCGCCTACTGGCACTGAGGCCCAATCTCAGCCACCGTGCAGTGTGGCTCTGCCTCCTCTGCCCACTTCATGCATAACTCTCCCTTGGGGACCTGGCAGGGAGAAGAGCAGGTGGTCCCCAGGAGCATTCCTTGGTTTCCTGGCCTGAGTTCGGACTTAATATCCCTCAATGAAACCACAGCTTCAACCAAGAGGGGATGAGTTCCGGCATGCAGTGCGGGGAGCGTCACCTGAGAGCAGGAATAGGAAGTAGTTCAGGAACTGGGAGTGGGTTGGTCTGAAAGCTTATTTTAGGGGACATTTCTTTTTAAAAAAATCCTGTCCGGGTGCAGTGGCTCACGCCTGTAATCCCAGCACTTTGGGAGGCCGAGGCGGGTGGATCACGAGGTCAAGAGATCGAGACCATCCTGGTCAACATGGTGAAACCCCGTCTCTACTAAAAATACAAAA
>NW_022436953.1:26707703-26723690 GCF_009761245.1 Sapajus apella
TTGTTCTCATTGACCCAGGTAAGCATGGACTCCATGCTCCTTAAATTTCCAAACTTCAAGATCCAGCAGAAACTGATGCTAAGGGGTGGGGTGGGGATCACCTTCCCTTGAGGTCCCCCTACCCTTGACTTCAGCGTTTCTGCCGGGGACAGACCTGTCAGGGTGGTGGGGGCTGGGTTGAGGGAAGCTGGACGGGGGCACTGAAGCCTTCTATCCCTCTTATCTCTGATGCTTCCTCAAGGGATTCAGAATTTGTTTTTATTTATTTATTTATTTATTTATTTATTTATTTAATTTTTGGTGCATACTATGGCATTTCTCCCCATGTTATCCCTCCCCACCCTCCCCTCCCTGCCCTCCCCACTGTCTCTCCCCTAGCCACCCCCAACTGCCCCCAGTGTGTGATGCTCCTCTCCCTGAGTCCATGTGTTCTCATTGTTCAACACCCACCTATGAGTGAGAACATGTGGTGTTTGGCTTTCTATTCTTGTGTCAGTTTGCTGAGAATGATGGTTTCCAGATTCATCCAAGTCCTTACAAAGGACATGAATTCATAGTTTTATATGGCTACATATTATTCCATGGTGTATACGTACCACATTTTCTTTGTCTAGCCTATCATTGATGGGCATTTGGGTTGGTTCTAGGTCTTTGCTGTTGTACACAGGGCTGCAATGAACATACATGTGCATGTGTCTTTATAGTAGAATGATTTACAGTTCTTTGGGTATATACCCAGTAATGGGATTGCTGGGTCAAATGGAATTTCTATTTCTAGATCCTTGAGAAATCACCACACTGCCTTCCACAATGGTTGAATTAATTTACATTCCCACCAACAGTGTAAGAGTGTTCCTATATCTCCACATCCTCTCCAGCATCTGTTGTCTCCAGATTTTTTAATGATCGCCATTCTAACTGGTGTGAGATGATATCTCAATGTGGTTTTGATTTGCATTTCTCTAATGACTAGTGATGATGAGCATTTTTTCATATGTTTGTTGGCCTCATGTATGTCTTCTTTTGAAAAGTGTCTGTTCATATCCGTTGCCCACTTTTGAATGTTTTGTTTTTTTTTTTCTTGTACATCTGTTTTAGTTCTTTGTAGATTCTGGTTATTAGCCCTTTGTCAGATGGGTAGATTGCAAATTTTTTTTCCCATTCTGTTGGTTGCCGATTTTCTCTAATGATGGTTTCTTTTGCTGTACAGAAGCTCTGGAGTTTAATTAGATCCCATTTGTCTATCTTGGCTTTTATTGCCATTGCTTTTGGTGTTTTAGTCATGAAGCCCTTGCCTACGCCTGTGTTCTGGATGATTTTGCCTATGTTTTCTTCTAGAGTTTTTATGGTGTTAGGTTTTATGTTTAAATCTTTAATCCACTGGAGTTAATTTTAATGTAAGGTGACAGGTAGGGGTCCAGTTTCTGCTTTATACACATTGCTAGCCAGTTTGCCCAACACCATTTATTAAACATGGTGTCCTTTCCCCATTGCTTGTTTTTGCCAAGTTTGTCAAAGATCAGATGGTTGTAGATATGTGGTGTTTCTTCTGGGGCCTCTATTCTGTTCCATTGGTCTATGTGTCTGTTTTGGTACCAGTACCATGCTGTTTTGATTCAGAACTTGTTTTAAAATCACAGGCTCTGCCGCAAATGACAGGCAGGGGAGAAGCACCCCAGGGGCTGGGTAGAGCAGCAGCAATTTTCTAGCAGTTGCATTGATGTGTATCATTCTTTATGGAATTGTATCTTCCTATTCTGTTATTTTTTCACTTTGAGTAAAAATCATTTTGTTCGACAACAAACACAGATGGAGGGAAGGGAGAAAGGGAAAAGGGAAAGTGGAAGGTTTTGTGAAAGGAGCAGGCTTCAGAGTCTCACAGAACAGGATGGGATTCGAACCCCAGCTTCGCAGTGGGCTCCAGTGCTGTGTGAGCACAGGCAGGTTACTTCCCCTCTCTGATCTGCAGCTCCTCACACAACCGCCCAGGATGATAATCCACATGTCACAGTGTTCTCAGGAAGATTACAGGAAACAGTGGTTTTCAAGATGGTGGCACAGAGCAGGTGCTTGCGTTTGTTCCTATGTACCTTTCAGGAGCCGCTTTGCCAAGCGCATCAAAACTAGAGACATTGATGAAACCAGCGTGATTCGGGCCTTGGTGACAGTCACTCTGCCCTATGTTCCAGCCCCGCTCTGTGCTTCCTCCATTTGGGGGCAGCCGCTGCACTGCTCCCATCCAGGAGGCACACCCTACCTGCTCAGAGGTGGAAACTGTGCTGTCTTGGCAGAATTACAGCCCTCAAAAATAAGGTGAAAACTTCATCGGAGATGACACCTGGAGAGGAGGAGGGAGGGGAGGGAGGTACTGCTCATGACTCAGGAGAAATGGACTCATTTTGCCGCAGAGAGGTGCCCTTGGCTTCAATACGTTGTCCCAAGCAGGCCCTGACCGTGCCTTCACCAGTACCAAACACCAGGCCCAGCTTTTCACCTGCCCCATCTCATCAGTGACCAACCCACAAGAGAATCATTATTGCTTTCACTTTACAGAGAAGGCAACTGAAGCCCAGAGGGATTTAAGCAGGGGCTGCCCAAGGAAAGCCCACAGCAGGAGGTGAAGGAGGCAGGACCCACTGGCGGGAAGGTGTTTGTCCCTCTTGATGTTTCTGTCCTGTCCATGGGAAGCTGGGGGATTCTGCCTATCACTCCCAGGGAGGCACACATGTTGAGAAACACTGGCAGCTTCTCCCAGTGCCTGCCTGATGCTTGTCCCTGTCGTGGGAGGAGGTTGCTAAGATGTTTGGTCGGCGTCTGCAGCATTTGCTGGAGGTCATGGTGACTATGCTTCAAAGGTGGACACCCATGTTCCATGCCCTCTCTGTGCTTCCTGTATTTAGGGCAGCTACTCAGCTGCTCTCATCCAGAAATAACACCCTACCTGCTAATCCAGCACCTCCCAAGCTTCCCCAGGATCTTGTTAACAGGCAGCTTCGGACTCAGCTGTGCTGGGGCGCCCAGGGCTGGTCTTGTCTAAGTCTCCCAGGTGTTGCTGGTCAGAAGACCACACTTTGAGGAGCAAAGCAATGGGTTGCAATCTTAGTTCCACACCTGGGGAGACACTCACCTGGGAATTATTTAAAAAATACTGGTTTCCAAATCCCACTTAGAAATATTAAATTATAGTTGTTTTAGAGGCAGAGCGTGGGAAATAATAATTTTTGATGCTCTTCAGGAGAGTCTAACATACAATTAAAGTTAAGAACTACTGCTTTAGAAGCAGGCCTGCCTCTCTCTGCCTACCAGTGGCCAGGCAGGTACTGGGTTGATCTAGGTAAGTGTGCCCAGATTTTGCTGGACAGATCAGCCCCTGCCTCCTCTTCTCCCAGCACACACCCGAGACTCTGCGTTAAAAAAAATATGAGTTACCCTTGACTGGAAGCTTTTCTCTTCAATGGAGCTTTCTTAACAAAGGTTCACCCTGGAGGTTCTGGGCATCTGGCATTTGCCCAGACAAAATAGCCCTTTTATTCCCAGCTGGCCATTTTTCTTTCTGTGTTGGCTTCATCATCCAGAGACTTCCTGGAGGGAGGGAGGAGTACAAACATCCCAGACTCCTGAAAGACTAGAACCCCAAGTCTGTGTGCTCTCTGAACCTCTCAGCTTCCCAAAGGGGGATGCTGGGGCCTCTCTGCTGCAGGTAGGGAGGAACGATGAGATGGAGAAGCAGTAGCCCGATCACCCCCAGACCTCCTCAGCATCCCCGCCTATCCCCAACCTGCCAGCCTTTACCAGACTCTAAATAAGAGGCCAGTTCTAAGCCAGGCTGTCTCCTGTCCTTGAGCAGTAAGTGAGCAGCTGAGCAGAACTGTAGAAGATAGGCCTGCTGAGCCAGTGACACTGGCTTGGCCCTCCCCTTTCCATAAGGCTGAGCAGGAGGGCATCAGACCCCAGGGTGCATTGCTCATGTCTCAAAGGTGTTGAGGGAAAATTCTCTCCTGGAGTGTGGGCTACACCCAGTGACTCACTCATGACAAATCAAGTATGGAGAGAGAGAAAAAAAGTGAACTGCATGGTGGTGGAACCTGGCAGATGTCACTTCAACTGAGTGACCAACGTTCTCATCATCACTTCTAATCAATCATGTTGATATGTGCAGCTTGACACAGTGCGAAAGGGAAGGGTGCACCATCTCTGTGTTATTCTTCTCCCAAATCCATAGCAACACTCTCTTGATAAAACATCAGACAAACCCAAGCTGAAGGACAGTCTGCAAAACACCAGACTAGTACTCTTCAAAACTATCAATGTTAGGAAAAACAAGGAAAGGTTGAAAAGCTCTAGCAGATTGGCAGATAGGAAGGAGGTATGATGATCATCACATCCCAGATTGGATCCTGGAACAGAAAAGGACATCAGTGGACACACTGGGGAACAGTCAGGTCTGTAGCTGAGTGACTACTAGTGCTGATGTTAATTTCTTAGTTTTAATGACTGTATTACAGAGGATGTTAACACGAAGGTAAGCTGGATAAGGGGTATACTGGAACTCTCTGTACTATCTTTGCAACTCTTCTCTGTATCAGTATTTAAAAAAAATTTTTTTTTAAGTTTCTTTAAAAGTACTAGGGGAAAATAAATGAGGCAAGGAATGGTCCCACTCTCTCTTTCAAACAGTGTCTGATCTACGAGGTAGAATCATGAAAGGAGAAAAGCTGGGCTGCTGGCTGAAGGTGAATTTATTGCCAGAAAACAGCTCTGCTGTGCTCTCTCTGCTGTAATTTACAGCCAAGGATCTGGGCCCCACATCGATCCTTGCTCTGAGCCCCCAGTGCAGCCGCGGGGTCCTCTGGGCAAAATCGATGCATGGAGGTGACACTGTGCATTTTGCTGCCATCATAGGAATCCAGATTTATGTCCTGGGCAAGATAGATGCAAGGGCAATGGAAAGGGGGCTGATGAGGAGTCTGGAGGTCTGGGTTCCAGGCTCAGCTCTGTCATTTACATGTGTTTGGTCACAGACTATTTACTTCGCCTCTCTGGACCTTGCTTTTGGAAAATGGTCTCTATAGCTGCTGCCAGGTCGTATCATGAGGGTCCTTTGATTGCAAACAACAGAATGTGGCTGTGAGTAGAAAACCTTTAGTATAAAAGAAATTTATTGGAAAGAATCTATGGGAAGGCTGGAGGCTCAGAAATTGGCGCAACTAGAATTAATGAAAGTAGAATGGTTTCCGTAACAGGCAACCCAACATTTTGGTAGCTTAACACACAATTCAATGTGTCATAGCCTAATCAGGCAAGGGGCGGGTGGGAGGGTGGCTCTTTGTTCTATAGTCTTTTAGCCACCCAGGTTCCTTCCATCTTGTGGCTCCTCTCTGCTCTAGGTCCTTACTCTGTCTCATCTTACATTGGCTGAATAGAATCCTCTCCATTCAACCAATGTAAGATCAGATAGAGTGAGGCCCATGTAGGGAAGGTTTGTAATGGGCCACGTTGGGAAATGGACTTATCAATTCCATTCACATCCCACTAAGTGCAAGGAAGCCTGGGAAATGTAGCCTAATCTGTTCCCAGGAAGACATAGAGGTGGAACCCTGGACAGCACTAGTTATTTCTGCTACAGGCAATGGGAACTATTTAGAACTTTGCTGAGGTTTGACTACTGCAGTGAATGAGTTATCACCAATCAATATAATTTCGTCCTTAAGTCCCTCTGCCCCAGAATTTGAATCCTAGGAGAAAATCCAATTGGTCCTGCTTGATCTCACATCCACTCCTTGGCCTAAGCAGGGCTCCTGCAGTGATAGTTCTTAGGTGGCATGCAGTGGTGGAGGAGAAATGCCCCAAAAGGAGACAGCATGGTGCTGGGGGTCCCAAAGACAACAAATGTACATGAAAAGCACAAAGTTGTCTTGCCTTACAAGTAATGCGTGAACCTGCCCGCTTGCAAAGACCCCTGCTCTATAATCAGATCATTTGCTGGGGAAGCTTAACTCAAAAATGAGTTCTTTTAGCTCTATGTGTCTGTGCATATCACTGTGTCTCACTCATGTATTTCCTTAACCAATATTTATTGGGTGACTTTTGTATGACAGGCACTTTGGCAATCACAGGAACACAGCATGGTATGTCCTTACCTCCGGAAATCCTACCACTTCATGGGGGAAGATAGAAAAGATGAGAAGGCAATGGGTGGGCTAAGAAATACCAGGAAAGGGGATCATGCAGATTGGGCTGAGGATGGGTGGGCAGAGGGTGATGCCCTAGAGGGTGATGCATAAGCTAAGCTCTAAGGACAAGTTCAGAGTTAGCCAGACAGAGCACGGAAAGGACAGGCCTTCCCAGGCCAAGGGTCCAGAGAAGCAGAGTCCTGGAAGTAAGACGAAGGGTGGTCCACTTGATGAGCTGAAAATGGGTTCACTCAGCCTGGCAGAGTGAACTGAATGAGAGGGCATTGGTCAAGGTGATGCTGGTGAGGCAGGCAGGAGTTCTTGTTCAGAGCACCTTGTAAGCTGTGCTTTGGGAAATCTAATGTTCTCCAAAGGCAAAAGATCCCACTTCTGCTGGGCACACCAGCCACCCTTCTGAGTCTTCTTGCCCCATGATGAGGGCAAGAGAGAGCTGTGCTGTGCTGTCACCCTAATGATAAGGAATTTGGGTGCCAGCAGGACCTGCAGCGTCCACTTGCTCCATTCCCTTCCCCACTGTCGTTACTCTCTGCAGTATCCCTGAGGTGGCAGCTGAAAACTGGGGTATGGGGAGCTCAGGCAGAGAGGAGGTGCCTGCATCTTGATGCTGGTGGTCACAGGGAAATGGGTAGGGGAGAACATGCTACCTGCAGCTGCCATGCCAAGTCCTAACTCCGAGTCTGTGTCTGTGTCTTACATCACTCAAAAAAGTAATGTGGCTCCACAGTGGGAGGGTTTTTAAGAAACAGTGGAAAAGAGAGGAACAGTGGAAAAGAGAGGACCAATGGGCTGTTTGTAGCCTCCCAACTGCATTTGAAAACTTCCCTAGCCACATTCAAAAGCAATTTTCACTTCCAGATAAAAATGGCATTCCTCTCTCTCAACACTAACAAAACAACACACACACACACACACACACACACACACACACACTCACACACAGGAGGGGAAAAAATGCCCAACCCCATCAGTCAAACAAGGAAATGGCCATGGCCCCAAACTATGGCCCGTGACACGCATGGGCCACCCATTCTGTGACATCTGGGCCAAAGTGAAGCAGGCCACGGGAGTCCACACAACCTCCTGAGGCCACAAGTAGGACTCAGAGTCTGGAGAGAAAGTGATGTGGTCCTTTGAGGCCTGTCAAACAATCTGTGGATTGGAATAAGACTTACAGGTCACAGAGGAAATGTCCCCAATGGGACTCACTGTGTTCCTTTAGAGCGGAGGTTGGCAAGCAATGGCCTGTGGGCTGTTTTTATGAGTAAAGTTTTATTGGAACACAGCCAGGGTCCTTCATTGGCATGCAGTGTATGGCTGTCACCACATCACAACTGCAGAGTACAGTAGGAGCAATGAGATTGTATGGCCCTCAAAGCCTCAAATATTTACTGCCTTCAAGGAAAATGCTTACTGAGTCCTCCCTGAAGAGTTGCAGTGGGATGGATCCAAGGCTGCCATGAATTCTTCAGCACTCCTCTCACTGGGAACTTACTTCCCTCTCCTTGGCGCTAGGGCAACAGAAGTGATGTTCTGTTGGTTCTGGCCTAAGCTTTACAGAGACTATTTCAAATCTGTGCTTCCTGTCTCTTGGAGCCCTGAGCCACCATGAGAAAAGTCTAACCGCCTCACTGGAGAGACTATGTCAAGAGGCGCTGAGACCCCATGGAGAAACGGGGCACCTCGGACAGTCCAGCCTTCCAGTTGTCCCCACCAGGGACCCAGGAATGGGAGGCCATCTGGGATCCTCCAAGACCAGACTAGCCACCAACTGAGTGTCACTGATGGCTCCAGCCATTGCCATGTGGGATAGAAGATGCACCCAGAAGAGCCTGCCCCAAATTTCTGATCCACAAAACCATGAGATATGATGAAATGTTGATTGTTTTAAACCACTAAGACAGCTGCATTGGTTATGCAGTTGTGGAGACCCAGAGAGGGCAGAGACAAGAGAAGATCCCTGCTGATCCACCCTTTTTCTAAGGAAAGAGCTGAAGACATAAGAAGGGAGGAAGGTTGAAGGCATAGAATCACAGCATAAACTGGCCATAATGTAGTGAGATGAACTGTGAGCCACATCATTTTTTAAACTCTGAAAGCTGACGGAAGGCAGGTTTCTCCAGCAGAAAGAGAAAGCATTCAGTGAAGGGGTGTCCAGACACAACTTAGCTGAAGCCACAGTCTCTCCCAGGCCACCCCAGCACCCTCCTCCCCACCCTTCTGAGGCATCGAAAGCCATATTGGAAACAACAAAGAACAGAATTAACAAGTGTCACACAGGAGTGATGGAGGATGCACGGAGCAAATGGAAAAGAACAAAGGCATGCCACAGAGTCTGGGTGTCTGTCTCCTCCAAACCTCATGTTGACGTGTGAGCCCCGTATTGCAGGTGGGCCTGGTGGGAGGCGTTTTGGTCCTGGGGTGGATGCCTCAGGCATGACCCACAGTAATGAGTTCCCATGAAACCTGGTTATTTAAAAGAGCCCTGCATCTCTCTTGCTCCTTCTTTCACCATGTGACACACAGGCTCTTTCTCCACCTTCTGCCATGAGTAAAAGTTTCTTGAGGCCTCACCAGAAGTCAAGCAGATGCTGGTACCAAGCTTGCACAGCCTGCAGAACTGTGAGCTCAATAAACCCTCTTTTCTTCATAAATTACTCAGTCTCAGATATTCCTTTACAGAAACACAAAACAGACTAATATGACATGAAAGGAAATTTTAAGAAGATGGTAGACATGAAAGCCCGAGAAGCGCCCCCGCCACACACAATGTTGTGTTTCTGCAGAGGAGGACAGAACGTCATCCATCTCATCTCACCGCCCAAACCGAGAAAGGTTCTCCGCTTGGAAGGACTCATGCAATCACCCTGGGTTCACCAGGGTAATGTCCCCACCGCTAGATCTTTAATACAGTCAAACCTGCAAAGCCCCCTTTGTCACGTAAAGTAACATATTCACAGGTTTCTGGGATTAGAACGAGGACATTTTCTGAGAAGTGGGAGATCCATATCCTGCCTACCACAGTGGGTGATGGTCATTTCTTGGAATCAGGATTTGGAGTTGTTTTTAGCTTCTTTAAAACTTCATAGTAGGCTGGGTTTGGTGGCTCATACCTGTTATCCCAGCACGTTGGGAGGCCGAGGTGGGTGGATCACGAGATCAAGAGATCGAGACCATCCTGGCTAACATGGCGAAGCCCCATCTCTACTAAAAAATACAAAAATTAGCTGGGCGTGGTGGTGCACGCCTGTAGTCCCAGCTACCCAGAAGGCTGAGACAGGAGAATCGCTTGAACCCAGGAAATGGAGATTGCAGTAAGCCAAGATCACGCCACTGCACTCCAGCCTGACAACAGAGTGAGACTCTGTCTTAACAACAACAAAATCTTCATAGTGAATATAGGTTATTTTGACCAAACTATACAGATGATTGTTAGAAATTCAATGCAACTGCCTTGCTTCTCTTGAGTCTGGCTGCTTCAGCCAATGGGAAGCTGCTTCAGAATACTCATAAGCTGCCAGGCCCTGTGCCGGGGTCCTGGAGCGCGTCACTGCGGACCATGTCAGAGGAGACCTGGAAAATATAACCAGTGCATGTACAAACCTGCACAGTGGGAAGGAGCTTAGACGGCACCACAGTGACAGCCAACATCCGGGGAGAACTGGCCTGGGGGGATGAGGCTTCCTGCCTGCCTTCCTTTTCCTGCCTTCTCATGTTTAATCTTCACTACGAATCAATAAAGATGGGTTCTGCCATCACATCTCACAGAGACTCCAAGAGGAAGCAGCTTGCTCTAGTGCCGAGGTCACATGGCTGTCCTCCATCCACCCAGGGGTGAGGAGATGGAATTTCTATCTTGTATTTCCACAGTGAGAAGAAACCAGTACTTGGTAGGAAGGGTTTTGGATGCTGGTAGATAAAAGTGACCAAGAATCGCATAGCTCCTCCAAGGTTTTCTGGATTCTACAAAACCATAATCTTGACCCCTGCTCATAGAAACCAGGATATAGACAATTTTCTGGCTGTCTTTTCTCCTTTCTCTCCGTATCAGTAAAAGGATAGGGAAGGAGCTCCTTAAATGGGACTCTGGATCATCCTCCACCCCAGCCCCTCTAAAATGTGACCCTATAGTGAAGACTTCTCCACCTCCCTGACCCTCTCCCCACTCAGTGGCCCATCCTCCCTGAGGATACACACGTCCAGGACTCTTTCATCTTACAAGAAATCCTGCCTGGGCCAGGGCCCCATTTATTACCCCTGTGCCTTCCTCCTCCCCTCTCACAGGTGTCTCAATTTCACGTTGGAGTAGATTTGCCTTTCCAGCTTCCTCCCGGTGCCCCAACAGGCTGGCTCCTGTCCTGTGCCCCTTACCTTGGCTGCCCCTCCAGCTGCCCAGGCATCCAATGTAGAAGCCTGGGAGTCAGCCTTGACCCCCTTCCTCTGTGTCCTCACCCCGGCCTTTGCCAGGTCCTGTTGATTTTATGCCCTACACAGTTCTCACGTCCACCCATGTGCTTCTCTGCTCACTGCAGCTTCCTAGCTGAGCCTTCTTTCTCCATTTCTCCCTAGCACGCCCTCCTTTCTGCATTTTTCAGTGTCCACCTCAGTGACAACCCTGTGGCTTTTCTCCCCTACCTGCCCCTCCAGCCTCACCTGGGCCACTTCCTCCTCCTTGAACTTCCTTCTCCAAGGAGGCCATGTTTTCTTCAGTTTCCCATGAAGACTCTACCATCATTGGCTTCTCTCCCAGTCTCTTCATTTAGAGTGTCCATCCTCTCATCCCAAACACACACACAGAGGCACACACGTGCACACACACACATGCACACACACACCACACTATATCTGCATAGCGTATATGTATTTGATCACTTTTTCTTTCTCTCTTTCTCTTTCTCTCTCTCTCTATAACACTTCTTATCTCTTGCCTCCTAGACTCACTTTTCTTCCCTCCCTCCACCCCCGTGTGCCCTTATGTCTCCCCCCGCCCCTTCTCTGGACTTCTGTCAGAACACACATCTGGCCTGTGATTGTCTGTGTGTCCATCTTTCCTGCACAGCTGTTTCCTCCTTGACGTGGAGAATGCTGTCTTATTCATCATCTTCAGACCTGGCTCGTCACAGGCATTTAGGGGAGGTTTGCATGTTTATGGAATTCAATTTCATAATGACACCTGGTCCTTCTACCTCTTCTTGGGAGCTTGGAGAGCAGAAAGCCCTGCTCATCCACTGAGTCTTCTTCTGTTCCCCAACCTGGACACAGTGTCTTGTTTAACTGCACAGTGCCTTGAGAGGTAAATACCTTTCTAAGCTCCACTGGAGGAATCTGAGGCTCAGGAGGCTTAAATTAATTGTGTAAGGAAAAGGAGCATTTCCATTTTAGTTTTATTCTGTATGACTCTAAAGTTCTGTGTTTTTTATTGTGTGCTCTACCAGAGGAGCTGAGAAAAAGTGGAAAATGAAAAAAAGTGAGCGCTCAGTTAATGATGTGTTGACAAAGCAGTTTGTGGTTGTGCCTGTGCATGTGTGTGTTCATAAGTGCATGTGTGCAGGTGTGTGGTATACATATGTACATGTGCGTATGTGTGTGTGTGTGCGCGCATGTGCATGTGTGTATATGTGCGCATGTGTGTGTGTATGCGCGTGCATGAGGCATGCTTGGCACATCCCCACCTTGGGCACGCGCCTCTCTCTTTCTGCATGATACTCAGCGGTTTGTGAACTACCTCTGGAGCCCATAAAGTGGAGATGAGCCTCATGCATGTCACTGAACTCAGAACATGGGGAGCCTGCGTTACAGATCCAGAGAATAACCAAGACTAGCATGGCAGGGGCCTCCTAGGGCCGGACCTCCTGGTGTGTGTCTCAGGGAGAATCCAGTCTCGGGAACACGTTCACTCTCTGAAACACTGCTTGGGTCTGGGCTGAGCCTCCTCTGCTCCCAGGCGCCCGACCTTACCTGACCGTGCATAAGGGTCAGAGGCCAAGGCGCAGTTGCCCTCCCCTTACTTTTTCAGGGTCTCTGCCTTCCTTTCTGGAGGTCCCTGGTCAAAGCCTCCAGGGTTTCTGCTGCCAGCACAATGACCACTCGGGGGAGCCCGTGAGCCATCAACCACAGATTTTGCCTGGCCAGAAGGGATCTGTAACTAAGAAGGCTGGCAACAGGGGAAGAAACAAGGTGCCTTTTTCTTAGCTTTTCTTAGCTCCCACAGCAGCTAAGAATGTATCACTACTCCTCCAAATCCGCTGTGGCTCCTAAGAGAGCCACCTGTGTCCTTGACCTTGGATATGGCAGAGCTGGGAAGGACTTCTCTTTATGGTTTAACGACAAAACCACCTTCCTCTCTGTAGAGTTCATCCTTACAGGAAAACTTTCTTGTGTTTGCTGAATAGGACAAATGTCAGTAAATGTTACAGAAAGCACAGCCTGCATAGGGAATGGAGATGAAATCTTTCTCTTAGACGTGCCATCAGGAAGTCCTGAAGGTGAGGAAGAGCACTGGTTTATTTTCAAATGCTTACTTGGATTTGGTGCCAAACTTGCAGCATCCGAAGGGTGGGAAGTGATATCTCTCTGCAGGACCCAGACCACCAGGGGGCAGGCCATGCTCCACCAGACCGCCGGCAAGTTTTGACTCCGGAGGACTCTCCAAGTCGGGTTTTTCCAGAGCAGGCTATTTGCAAAGCAGCCAGGAGGTGTGGCTCCGGGGACTTGAGTTGTATTTTTATCTGCTGCTCACTTCCAGCAATCTGGCACATATTTCTCTTTGGCACACAAAGGAAGTGCCTGCCGCCTGCGAAGCATGAATCACTTTTCGGGAGAGGTGGTCTAGCTCTTCCTTTGGGTGGACCCAAGCCCCAGATGCAGTTGCCAACCCGATCCCCCAAAGAGGAGTTTATTTCTGTCCTCCTCCCCCGTTCCCCAGGGGTGGCTCCGTTTTTGCCTCTGGGCAGAGTGGGATGCTCCTCTCCTGCTCTTCAACATGGCCATGGAGCTTGGAAGTCAGGTGGAGGCAGCTCCCTGTGGAGGGTGCGTTCCCTCCAGCAGAGGTCAGAGGTCAGCTCAGCAGAACACCTGAACATGCCTCACAGGGCCAGGCTGAGCCCCTGAGGCCCTTTCATTTGGGGAAAAAGGAAGGGGGACTCTTCCTTTGGCCACACACTCCAGATAAGCAGGGCATGGTCCCAGAATTCAGGGTGAGAGGCTGTGGGTGTCTCCAGGGACCTGGCAGGCAGCCTTCTGCTCTGTCCCGGGTCACTTCTAGCCCTGGGTCCCATACAGAATCCTACTCCCCAAGGAGCAGGGTCTCATTCAGAGGCAGCAGCCCATCTCCCGCAGGCCTCGCTCCTTCCGAGGCCCAGTTCCTGGTGGAGGAGGCCTCCCAGTCACCAGCAACTAGGATCCCACTCAGGAACAGGGCACACCAGTGAAGGGTGCCTTCAACAGATGGGAGCATGGATGAGTCCCATGAAGTCTGCTTTGGTCTCACCCATACCCTAGGCTTCATGTCACCCTGCCAGAAATGTCACCTCCTCCAGGAAGGCTGCTCTGACTCCCTCACTTCTTTTGCTCCTCCTTTATCATAGCACTCTGTCTACACTCAGCGGTGGAGGTCTGATCACAAGCCTCCCGCACTAACACTGTTTCTTGAAGTTAGTCACCAAGTATGAGTGCTCCAGCGTCCCAGGGCCTAGCTGAAGCCCGGAATAAATGCGCTGGAGCAGAATTGAATTAGAGGATGAGAGCTGTGTGCCCTCCACCTCACAGGGCGGCTGTACCCTTACACACACACGCATGTGCTCCTCTCCATGTGTTTTTGTCTTACATAAATAGGACTATATGATGTATCTTATTCCATGACTTGCAACAGCCTCTTAGCCCCTGCCCTTGCCTCCAGCCTCAGCCCTGCAAGCCCATCTCCATGGGACAGGGAGAGGGAACTTCCGCATCTGACCCCAGCGGGATTCTGTTCAAATCCCTTCCATGGCTCTTGCCTTGTTTCTGTTTGCAACTCCGTCCCCATTTTCCCCTCACTCCCTAGCCTTCCACAAGGGACTCCGCCATGCTCGTAGCGCCTGCTGACCCTTCTGTGCATCCCTCCGGGGAGCTCCAACTCTTCCTCCAGCGTCACCTTCTCTGTGAAGCCTCCCCAGATTCCCCCAGAACCAGCTGCAGGCAGGAGCTTCCAGGATATGCCTCTGTGGGAAGCAGCTGAGATGCCCCAGGACTTTTGAGACTCCCGGTCTGGATAGAGAGGCTACCTTCTTCCTGCACGAGGTTTGGAAAAAGCTAAGATTTCCAGGGCTCTTCAACCCTGCTGCAGAAATACCACAGAGCCTTCCACATTATTTAGCCAGAAAAGAGAAGAGACCCTGATTCACAGGCCCAAAAACTGGCAGGGCATTGAGCATCTGACAAGAGCTAGATGACCTATGGGGGGAGGGGGGAGTCTATGCCCTAGGAAGCAGCAGGGAGCAGAGCCTGGCCCTTTGCAAAGCCTCCTCTGCGTATTAACTCTTTGTATCATCAGAGATGGCAAAGCAGAGACAATGAAGAGATGGAAGCCCGGGGAAGTGGAGTGACTGCCCCAGTCCCCGCAGCAGAGCGGCAGGGTAGATTCCTCGTCACTTAGCACTGTGCCCTCACCCCGACCTCCCGCTGCACACCTGAGTTGCTGTGCAAGTTACGGGGACTCTGAACAGTGCTTTAATAGTCCTGAAGCCTCCCCCTGCCTGGAAAAGTCCAGCCACAGCCCACGTTAACACTTACCATGTGTGGACCAGACCGCAGGCTGCTGCACCTTGGAAGCCAACACAGCCAGGGAGCTGAAGACGGCTTCTTAATTTATGCAGTGGTTTGAACTGCAAAGTCTAGAGTGAAGGAATCTGGAGAAAAATAGAGTTATATTTTAAATCCTCTAGTAGATCTTCCCATTCAAAAAGAGCACATGTTGAGTTCATTTCAAATGCAAATGTGCGTTCTAATTTATCAGTTGGGTTTTTTGAGCCTTGATTTGAGGAACTTTGTATTTATTGCACAATCAACAGAGCAACAATTAGCCTGTTTGTTTCTCTGGAGTTTGTTAGGGCATTTTGTAGAGAAGTTTCCAATTGTTACGTGGGGGAATGTGTCAACTGTTCGCTTTGTGATTTCTTCCAGAGCTACAATGCTTAGAAAAAAACTTACTTTTCTAAAGAAGTCATAAATACTTCATTGGGGCTTTTCTATAGTTCATTTTTACATTTTACACTTTAACTTTTGAAGATTGTGTTTGAGGAGTGAATCTAGATGCTTGTTTGCTTTCATCAGATCACAAGTGAATGACCCCCACCGTTTTGTGCACCCCTTTTTACCATTGGCTATTTGTGTGTTTTGTTCGTCCCCCTCATCATTCTCTCCCCACCTTGATATATAACAAAGCTTTGTGATCCCAAATGTCTCAAAATGGAGTCCCTTATAACAAGTGACTCAGATCACAGTGAAACTGCAGGACCCCAAGGGCCAGGCTCAGTGGCTCACTCCTATAATCCCAGCACTTTGAGAGGCCAAGGCAGGTGGATCACCTGAGGTTGGGAGTTCAAGACGAGTCTGATCAACATGGAGAAACCCCATCTCTATTAAAAACACAAAGTTAGCCAGGCGTGATGGTGCATGCCTGTAATCCCAGCTACTTGGGAGGCTGAGGCAGAAGAATCGCTTAAAGCCAGGAGGCAGAGGTTGCTGTGTGCTGAGATTGCTCCATTGCACTGCAGCCTGGGCAACAAGAGTGAAACTTTGTCTCAAAAAAAAAAAAAAA
>NW_022436953.1:26723790-26745509 GCF_009761245.1 Sapajus apella
CGTGTGTCAGGCACCACCAAGACTTTACAAAAAAGTGGAGCCAAATGGCCATGGTCATTCCTGCAGAGGCCATAAAAATAGCAAAGAAACTGACCACAGCTAAGATGCAGAGGCTCTGTCAGTGACAACTCAGGTGTTTTCCGTGTGGGCAGTGGTGCTGGATGCTCTTCTGGGAGGAGAGCTGTGGCCCTCCCACCCACAAGGGGTCAGTGTTTTGAGGGGAATCAGGATCAGTCAGGTTCATCTGTCAGTGTGCTTGTCTCTCAGGCTCCTCTCAGTGGCTCAGTCTCTTCCTCTCTGCTCACCGCTTGTGTGTGGGTTGAATATATTTGTGTGGTTGTTGGTGTGTGACAGCCTTATGATAAACCAAGGATTTGAAAGCACTGAATTGGCCATGGAATCATCACGAAATCTCTCAGCCCTAGTCAGAACTCACACAACTAGTCTGATTTAAACCAATCCTCCTCCAGAGGCAATGTGCACATCCTTTTGGTCAGTTGTGCATGCACTTACACACAGACACACACACGTGCATGCACACACTACCTTTGTCATGTATGAATAGGTTTGTGTTATATGCATGTTATTCTGTGACTTGCTTTCTTCACTTAACAGTTTGTCATGGAGGCCTTTCCAGGTGTTCACATGGACTGCTGCATTCATTAATGGTCACACAATATTCCATAGGCTAGTTGGAGCATATTTTATTTAACCAACCCCTTATTAACGGGCATTTAGGTTCTTTCCAATTTCTCACAATTGAAGAAAATGAAGCAATGAACATTTTTGTTCCATATATCTTTGAAGACATGTGAAGTATTTGAAACTGTGATGATTTCTAGAAGTAAAATTATTAGAATTATTAGAGCTGGAGTTTATATATATATATATAATCAAATTGTCTTCTGAAAGTCATCATCCAGTTGCACTCCTATGACAAGGTACAAGCCTTCCTATTTTTCTGCATACATGTAAACACTTGATATTATCCCTCTTTTTAATTCTTAACTATATAATGGGTGAAAATAATCTCTCATTGTTTTAATGTGCATTTTATGAAAATCAACCATATATATTTCCTCCTAAGTGAAGTGGCTTTTTGTTGAATGAACAGACAGAAATGAATGGAACATCAAGTTCTCTGAAGACACAAGGCAAATTGAGAGTGAGGAAGACAAAAGAAAACAGGTTCTTTCTGCCCCTGAGGGAGGAGCTGCTGAGGCCACGAGGACCCTTTAGAGAGGCAACCCCACCACTCTGTGAGAGCTGCTGAACAGGCTCAGCAGTGTGCACATGTCATGGGAAATGGGACAAGTGGAACCCACTTAGGGGCTGTTGCTTAAGATGGTGTACATTGTACCCTGACCATGGGCACTTTGCCCAGGGGGTGCAGTGGGGACCAGATGCCAGAGAGAAGTCTGCGTGTGCAGCTATGTAACTGGTCAGGGCTCTGTTAGCTCACAGGAAGCTGAGACTCATGCATCTCATCTGCCTGCAGGGGCGTCTGCTTCTAACTCATCTGAAGGCTCCCAAAGTGCTAGGGATGGTTTTAAGACTTCAGCAGGTGAGGGCATCCCTTGGGCTGCCTCTCAGGCACATTGCATGTTGTTAACATGGCTACATCTGCCTTTGGAGGCCCATGTGGTCAGGAAGCAGATGGGGATGAGTGCTGCAGGGCACAGAAGACCTCTGAGACTCTTACCTCTGCTACATCAGCCACTCCATCTGTGGAGCACTGAGGACCCTGCAATCCAATATGCAAACTCTCCATCTGGCCTAAAACGAAAGATAACTTTAAAAACATACTTTCACTGTTGGAAGCATGTGGCTCAAACTACAGAGAAATACCTAGGCTGCATCAGTCTTGACCAACCTGGAGCAGAGGAGTCACTCAAACCAGCAAACACCCGTGCAGTGTAAAACTCAACAGCTCTTTCCGTGTCCTGCAGTCATTTGTCACTACACAGATTTCCCAGCTTGAGACTCCAACGTGTCTCAAAGACAAGAACACTGAAAAAAGACTCATTCCTTTTGCATGTTCCTGAGACGTACCAGCATTCTATCCTATGAGCACTTATTTATTTCTGGAATAAAACAGTTAAAATTGTCTCCCACTTTTCCCCTCTCCTTTAAGCACTCCGGTTACATGTGTATTCAGTTTCTTGAAGTAGTTCCATAGCTCAATTATGCTCTATTTAAAAATTCTTGGCTGGGCACAGTGGCTCACGCCTGTAGTCCCAGCACTTCGGGAGGCTGAGGCAGGCAGGCCACAAGGTCAAGAGATTGATACCATTCTGGCCAACATGGTGAAACCCTGTCTCTACTAAAAATAGAAAAATTAGCTGATAGTGGTGGCACATGCCTGTAGTCACAGCTACTCAGGAAGCTGAGGCAGGAGAATCACTTGAACTCAGGAGTCAGAGGTTGCAGTGAGCTGAGATCGCACCACTGTACTCCAGCCTGGCAACAGAGCAAGACTCCGTCTCAAAAAAAAAAAAAAATTATTTATCTCTGTGTGTAGGGTAGTTTCTACTGCTATGTTTTCAAGATCACAGTATTTTCTACTGCAATGCCTAATTGCAGAAGAAAACACACTAATGTGTGTTTTTATCTCAGACTTTGTAGTTTTCATCCCTAGAAGTTCAAGCTGATATTTTAAGAAAAAAGAATCCCCGTCTTTTCTTAACATGTTCAGTCTTTTCACTACCTTTCTGAACACATGGAATATAGGTATAACTTTAAATGTCTTTATCTGCTAATTCTGTTATGGGAGTTGTGATTGGTTTATTATTGATTAATTTTTCTCTTCATTTTGGGCCTTATTTTTCTTCTTTGCATGCCTGTTAATTTTTGATTGGATGTCAGACATTGTGAATTTTAGTGCTGGATATTTTTGAATTCCTATAAATGTTCAGTGTTTTGCTCTGGGAAAGTTACTTGAAATCAGTTTGATTCTTTTGGGTACCGATTTTAAGATTTGTTAGGCAAGATGAGAGAAGCAGTTAGACTATGACTGATTATTACCCACTACTGAGGGAAAACGTGATTGAATATCCACTGGCCTATGAATTACGAAGTTTTCCAGCCTGACTAGTAGGAACGCTATTCTTGACTGTGGTCTCTGAGTATCGCTCACCCTAATACCTATTGTCCTCCTGCGTGGTTCATTCCCAGCCTCAGGTAGTTCTCTTCAGACACGGAAAGTCATCAGTACTTAATTGAATACTCCTGGAAGACCTTTGTAATTTCTAGAATTCTCTGTTCACACTTCCTCTCTCCAGCACTCTGTCCTGTGAATTCTAGCTTCCTTGGTTTCTTGAAGCTCACAGTTCCATCTCCTCAACAAAAGGAGTTACTAGCATCTTCCTGGGTTTTGTATTTCCATGTTGAAGTCTAGAAACATTCTCCAGACCGCAAACTGGGGCACATCTCATTTGTTTCCTGTATCTCAGAAATCACTCTCTTTCTCCCCCAATATTCAGTGTCTTGAAAGCCAATGTCCTAAAATTGCCTTCTATATACTGTGTCTATATTTTTAGTTGTTTCACATAGGAGTGTAAATCTGGTGCCTGTGACTTCATCTCTTGGCTGGAAGCAAAAGACTAAATGCAGGGAATTAAAAATCAATAACAGAGAGATATTTGGGAAATCCTCAAATACTTAGAAATTGAAAAACACACTTTAAAATAACCTATGGTCAAATAGTTAATAATAAGGAAAATTATAATACATTCCAAATTGATGAAAAATTAACATATATCAAAATTTGTGGGATGACGTTAACACTGTCCTTTGAGAAAACTTACTGCTTTTAATATTTTTATTTGAGAATAAAAGAGGTCTCAAATTAATGATTTGAGTTGCCATCTGAAGACACTACAGAAAGAAAATCAAATTAAACCCAAAATAGCCAGAAGGAAGGAAATATAGTTAGCCTTTGTTTGAGCAACATGGGTTTGAATTGCATGGGTTCATTTATACATGAAGTTTTGTTTTTTTTTTTTCCAGCCAAACATGGATTGAAAATACACTATTTGTGGGATGCGAAACCCACATATATGGAGGGTCAAGCTTTTATATACACAAGCTCTACAAGGCTTACTGCAGGTCTTAAGCATGTGTGGATTTTGGTATATGCAGAGGTCCTGGAACCAATCCTCTGTGTATACCAAGGGATGAATGCAGTAGAGAACAGAAATCAGTAAAATAGAAAACAAAAAGAAAACAGTGGAGAAAAAAATCAATGAAACCAAAACCTGATTCTTTGAAAAGATCAATAAAATTGATGTCTTAAATCTATTTAAAAATTAAATCTGTTAAAACACCTTTCCACAAAGAAAACTTCAGGGCTGCATGACTTCAGTGATGAATGCTACACAACATTTAATGAGAAAATGATGCCAGCTCTACACAGACTCTTCTAGAAAATGGATGATAAGAAACACTTTCCCACTAATTTTATGAGGCCATCAGTATTCTGATACCAAAACCAGAGAAATACATTATAAGAACATAAAACTACAGATGAAAATTTCTCATTAAAATAAATTCTATAGTCTTCAACAAAATATTATCAAATTGAATGCATCAATGTATATAAAAATATGCTATGACTTGATGAGATTTATCATAGAAATGCATAGTACAACATTTTAGAAATCAATTGATATAAGTCATTATATTAACCAACAAAAGATTTTTAAAAATACTATCACCTCAGTATATGCAAAAAAATGCATTTGACAAAATTTCATACCCATTCATAACATGAACTATTAACAAGTAGGAATAAAAAGAACTTTCTTAATATTGCCTAGAAAAAATCCCCAGCTAACCTCAATCTTAATGGTAAAAGTCTGGATGCTTTCCTCCTAACATCAGAAAGGAGGCTAGAATGTCTTTGCTTAACACAAAGGCCCTATCTACTAATGTTTATAACAATTATATTCATAATATCCAAAACCTAGAAACAATCCAAAGCCTATCAACTAGTAGATAGATAAACACCTTGTAGCATACCCATACAATGAAATATCACTCAGCTATAAAAAAGAACAAATTGCCAATATACTCAGCAACATGGGCACATCTCATGGATATTATGCCAAGTGAAGAAGGTAGACACAAAACAATGTATCATAGGATTCCATTTATATGAAATACTTTAAAAGGAAATTATAGTAATGGAAATCAGATCAATGGTTGCCAGCACCTGGTGAGTAGCAAGGGATTGACTGCAAAGGGGCATTTGGGGCCTTTTCAGGGAGGTGCAATAGCCTCTCTCATGATTGTATTGGCATCCCACTAGTGTATTCATTTGTCAAACTCTTTGAATTGTGCACTTAACATTTGGCAAATCTGATTGTATGCAAATTTTATCTCGATAGAGCTGACAAAGGTGAATAATAGGCTGATAGCATCTGGTCTTCATGGTACCTATCTCCTGTGCTTCTTGGGTCTCCAATCCCTGAAGAGAGAGAAGCCAGGAGAGGACCAGCATCTTTGCTCTGTGCCTCTGTGCTACTGGGAGGGACAGGGTCCCCGGAAGACGCTGCATGTCTGTAAAAGTAGCATCCACTCAGGCAGAGGGCTGAAGGCACCGCTACACATTTTTGCTCATCACTGCCCCCTAAAGAGCCTTTTGAGACCTGTTTTCCTAATCAACCCACCCCTGTGACATTTTAATACAGATGTACTGTACAGCTATTTTATGTTCTGTATGCATATCTGTGCTTCATACATAAAAATAGTAAGATTTTCTTCTCCCCAAAGAACCAGTTTTTCCCACCTTCCATAAACCATTGCCTATTGAGAATGCACAGCTGAAGACGGAAGCCAAAGATCAGATTTTACTTTCACCTGACTTTGGGCAAAGCTTGTCTTCTTTCTCCTCCTTCCCTTCAGTGAAGTAACAGGTTCGCAGGTAGGAGGCTGGGCGTAGCTGGGCTGGTGATGGGCTCTGAAGACCAAGGTGGGAAGGTGCTGACACCCCATGTGGCCAGTGATGGACATTGATCAGCTGGCAGGGGCCCAGCCATACCCTGCTCAGCAGACTTATCAGCCCATGTGTCTCCAGAGGCCTGGGGACCTGGGCAGGCACATGAATAGCTGCCCACTGGAGGCATTCTGCTTCCACAAGGCTTTCAATAGCAAAACAGTTCTTATCTATGAAATATGATTCCTTGGAACCCTCTTATCAATAAGAAAGTTATGAGAGGGGCAGAATAATGCTGCTTCTTTGGAGGGAAATACTTAGTTTTGCTTCCTCTTAGGTATGAGGAGCAGAAGGAAAAGTTGCTTTCAAGAAATTCACTCAAAAAAGCAGATATAAATATGAAAATATTTGTAGGCACGCATGTTGAGGGAGATGGCAGTGGGCTGGATGCCCACTTCCCTGGCATTTTCCTCATGTAGAAGTGTTCCCCACTCACAGGGATGGCCCCCAGGGACTTTCCAGGCTATGTGATCTTGTCCCCATGGCCATAGCTGGTTGATCCAAGCAGAGACATTTGACCCAATCCAGACCAATCAAATTTCCTGATCCAACTATTTGAAACCTGGTGCCAATAGACACACAGAAAACTGGGCTACTTCAATGGCAAACACCTGGACAAGGCCCAAGGTCACTCCTCTGAGGGCCCCAGAACTGCTCTGATCTATGCTAACCATAGATCAGGTGCTCAGAACCTCCTTTGTGGTCTCTGAACTTAACTGGTAAGCCTCCTTCGCCGGTATTTCCCCAAGTGCTGGGATTACAGGCATGAGCCACTGCATCCAGTCTGTCCGTCCATCTGTCCTTCCTTCCTTCCTTCCTTCCTTCCTTCCTTCCTTTTTTTTTTTTTTTTGGCAAAGACCTAAGACTAGGGCCACAACACAGAGCAAGCTGGGCCTCTGATTCCTAACTCAGAGTCACGCTATCCTGCTCTTCTCCCAGCCCAACTCTGCTCTTGACTGCCCATGGACCAGTCTCAGCACCGGCCCTCCTGCCTGGAGCAGCACTCACAAGCTGGAGGAGGGTGGTGTGTCCTCTGGCAGAGGCAGAGCCTACCAGTACTTGGTCAGCTTCAGCACACACTTGCCTCCCTCCTCAGGGGCAGCCAGCAGCATACCTCCTTACTGGGAGGAGGCAGGGGATTCAGCCAGGGCAGAGAGAGGTGCGGGGTATAGACCCAAGCTCCCAGCTCTCCTGGCTGAGCCTCAGCTGGGGACCCCCGAGGATCATTTCCCAAGCACAGGCAAAGCTCTCGTGTTCCCACCAGCACTTGCAGGAGCAGCCTGTCAAAATAAATTGTATATTATGGATTCTGAGGGGTTGGGGGACCAGCTGTTACCAAAATGCTTGGGCTAATTTTAAATCTGTTCATTATGCATGATTAATTACCAAAGCCCCGAGAGACGTAAGTGAACACAGCCCCTGCAGCACATGTCGACGTCACTCTGGGAATATATTAGTGGAGCTATCCCTCTCCCTTCATTGTTGTTGTTTTCATAAAAATTTAAACCTTAAGATAGATTTAGATTTACACAAAAGTTGCAAAGATTGTCCAGTCTGCACATAAACCCTAAACACCGCTTCTGCCCTTATTAACATCTTACGTTTGTGTGGTACATTTGTCACACTTAATGAAACGTGTTATGGACTGAAGTCCATATTCAGACTTTCTTAGTCTTTAGCTAATGTCTTTTTTCTGTCTCTGATTCCCACCCAGGATCTCACATTCCATTTCTTATCATATCTCCTTAGGCTTCTCCTGCTTCCAATAGTCTCTTAGACTATTGGTTTCTGATGACCTTGACAGTTTTGAGGGGTTCTGCTCAGGTATTTTCAGGCTGGAATGTGTCTGATAGTTTTCTCATGATTCAACTGGTGATATGGGTTTTGGTTAAGAAGACCACAGATTACAGTGTCCTTCGTCACATTATATCAAAGGTACATATTATCAGCATGGCTTATCACTGTGGAGGTTAATCACCTGGCTCAGGTGTGTTTATCAGATTTCTCCACTGTAAGGTTACTCCTTTTTTAAACCCCTTTCCATAATCCTCTTTGATAGAAAGTCACTATGTGAAGCCATAGTTAAGGAGAGGGAGGTTATGCTTTATCTTCTTGAGGATGAAGTATCCACGTTAATTATTTGGAATTCTTTCATGTAGGAGATTTCCTTCCTCTCCTCCATGTATTTATTCAGTCATTTACATATAGTAGTATGAACTCATGGAGATTGTTTTCTACTCTAGGTTATAATCTGGTACTACTATATTTACTTTATTGTCCAACTTATGAGCTGTTTCCATTGGTTGTGTGCCTTTGAGATGCTTCTATCACTGTGCATGTGAATGTGTTTCAGTACTTCCTTAGTTTCTGACACTATAAGATGCTCCAAGCATATTTTTGTATATTTTCTGCCTCAGTCCTAGAATCAGTCATTTCTCCAAAGAGCAATGGTTCCTTTTATAGGAGAATGGTGTTAGAAACCTAGATCAGGTGCCAGGTGTGCTCATTGCTACTGGGATGTCACCGTTTCTAGGTCCTCTCAGCTGACAGAGCAAGGAATTTATAGCCATGTGCATGTATACTAACCCATGTACATACACATAGCTATAAATATATGCATATACATATATCCATCTGCATCTTTATTAAATTAAACATGAATTTATACTAATGTCTCCATCTGTCACCATGAGGTTTATTCTAGACTTCTCTCCTTGCTTATCTACGACTTTCCATTCCAACAGAGAGAAACCTGGCTCCCACCTTCTGCCATCCATTTGCTTAATTTTTCGTTTCCAGGATACATGGACAATTGCTTCGTCATTGTTAAACCACATACCCCTGAGGGAAGCAACTTATCAACTAGAGCACAGTGCTTATGTGCAGTTCTTTTTGCCTTTAGTCTCACAGTTGCCACTCATTTCCAAAGTTACTTAGGTCAGGACGTTTTCCCTTACCCATCTCAGGGGGGTTGTTTCATATATCTGCCATTTAGTTATATTCTTTTTTAACATTCTGTATTCGATCCTGGGATCCCCCCACCAATTTCCAAAATGATTTTTTTTTTAAGTTTGCATGTTAAGGTTCACTCTTTCTGCTGTAAAGTTCTATGGCTTTTGACAAATGCATAATGTAATTTGCATCTACTACAGAATAGTTCCATTGTTCTAATAAGGCTCCTGTGCTTCACTTATTCACCCTTCTCCCACTCTGAACCTCCTGTTTACCATCAACATAGTTTTTCATTTCCCAGAATGTCATATAAATGGTACAGTACAGCATGTAGCTTCTTCAGACTGGCTACTTTCACTTAGAAATGTGCATGTAAGTTTCTTACATGTTTTTTGTGGCTTAAGAGCTCATTCTTTTTACTGCTGAAGAGTATTCTATTATACAGATATTTATCTGTTCATCTACCCAAAGATATCTTGGTTTCTTCCAGGTTTTGACAGTTGTAAATAAAGGTACCATAGCATTTGTCTGGGTGCGGTGTAATCACCTGTAATCCCAGAACTTTGGGAGGCTGGAAAGAGTGGATCACTTGAGGTCAGGAGTTCGAGACCAGACTGACCAACATGGCAAAACCCTGTCTCTACTAAAAATATAAAAATTATCTGGGTGTGATGGCATGTGCCTGTAATCCCAGCTACAGGGGAGGCTGAGGCAGGAGGATCACTTGAACTTGGGAGGTGGAGGTTGCAGTGAGCTGAGATTGAGCCACTGCACTCCAGCCTGGGTGACAGAACTAGATTCTGTTTCAAACAACAAAAACAACAAAAAAAAACAAAAAACATTTACTGTGCAGGTTTTTGTGTGAACATAATTTTTCAAATCAGTTGGGTAAATATCTAGCAGCATGATTGCTAGACTACATAGTAAAATAATGTTTGTCTTTGTAAAAAATTGCCAAAGTGTCTGTTATTTCACATTGTCATCAGCAACAAGTAAAAGGTCTTGCTGTTCTGTGTCCTTGCTAGCAACTGGCATTATTCATTTTATGAATTTAGTCATTCCAATAGGCAGGTAGGTAGTGCCTTTCTTTGTTTTGCATTTTGTTTCCTATTGCTTTTAATTAGAAGAATCTTGAGAAATAAAAAAGGTTGTATGAATGATACTTCTTCCCCCAGTGACTCTGGCCATGTGCTCAGACCAGGGTGCCAAGGTGGGGCAATGTGTGACTGGCCTGAGCTGAGTCTCCCCTTGTGATGCCCTCACTTAGGGGTAATCCTTGACTCAGTCTCCTTTTCCTTGTATTCTACCTTTGCGTGTTTCCTCACTACTCTATTACTTCTTTCAGTCTAATAAAAAAAATTTGAAACACCTCCTTTGTGCCTAGCTTTATGTAGGCTGCAGGGATGCAAAGATAAACGATGTCCACTTACAACCTAACAGGGAAGCTGGAGATGCAAACCTCCACCATCCTGTGTGATTGTCACTGATGCTCTGTGATGGCACGGGGAAAGATGGCAGGCAGAAAAGTGGTAGAATTTATCCTCTGAGCCCTACTAACCCAATAACTGCAGGCAAGTTACTTAAATCCTTGCTGCTGAAGTGTGGTCAGTGCACCTGTAGCATCAGTATCACCTGGAGCTTATGAGAAATGAAAACTCTCAGGCCCCACCCCAGACCTGCAAAATTATTTTAACAAGATTCCCAGGTGATTCCCATGCACATGAAAGGCTCAGAGAGGGGCAGCCTCTTGGTCAGAATCCCAGAATGAGCTAGGCACAAGGCCAGGCCTGCAGGAGGGGAGCCTTCAGATTTGGGGTTTTGTTTTTGTTTTTTTGAGATGGAGTCTTGCCTTGTCACCCAGGCTGAAGTTCAGTGGCATGATCACTGCAACCTCTCCCTCCCAGGTTCAAGCGATTATCCTGCCTCAGCTCTCTGAGTAGCTGGGATTATAGGTGCACACCACCATGCCCCAATGATTTTTGTATTTTTTTAGTAGAGACAGGTTTTCACCATGTTGGTCAGACTGGTCTTGAACCCCTGACCTTGTGATCCACCCGCCTTAGCCTCCCAAAGTGCTGGGATTATAGGCGCGAGCCACTGCGCCCAGCTCAGACTCCGGATTTCTACACAGGGCGGTTCTCCAATCCTGTGATTCATCAATCCTCCAGCTTCCTCAGTCCATCTCTGTCATTGCCGGGAACAGGCTGATGCCATTTCCCTGGGAAGAAAGGTGCCTGGAAGTCACCGAGCTCCACCAGCCCCAGGTTCAGATCCTGGAGCTCCCTCTGAAACAAAGCCTCTGCAGCTCTGGGGGTGCCCAGAGCTCATTCTGAAAAGCTTGTTCTCAGAGAGGCCGGAAATCAATGCAATCATATTGGAAAGTCTATGCTTCCTGAAAAATGACTACCACTTGGAGAATTTCTTCTTTCTCAGCATCTATCCCTCCCCTCAGTAGCAGAACCCACCCCCACCCTGGCTGTGTTTCTCAAAGTGGCAGAGCTCTGACATGAGGGGAAAGAGCTTAGGGAAATCTGATTTCATGGTTCTCTCCCATCCCACCCCACCCCTATCGTCTCCTCCCAGGAAGGCTTAGCTTGGCAATCTCCAATCAGAAGACACCTACCACACCCACTTAAAGTTGCCTCTACCCCCAGTCCTGACATGTCTTCCTTAAGTGAAGCCAGCTCTATTCTCCTCACTATCTTTAAATGCTTTAAATGGAAATTCTTTCCCCTTCTCATTCCAACGTCCACGGCATATGAAGTTGATTCCTGCACATCTTCCTCTTTTTACCTGTACTACCTCCATGGTGCAGACATTATGTGTGCAATGTAAAGTGACCTCCTTCCTTCCCAGCTGTTCAGGGCACTTACAGGTAGAGGGGGCTCAGAACTCCAGGATTGACTCAGCTCCTTCATTTTGCAGATAACCAATGCATGGCTCAGGGAGGCAGTGAGACCCGAAGACCCACATCATCTCATGTCACAAAAAGACTCACAGCTCTGTGGAGACACCTGAATGGTCTAGACTAGATGTTCTATCATCAGATTATCTATCATTTATCTGTCTGTTGATCCAATCTATCAATTGATTGATCAATCATTTCTCTATTAAAATCCCCCCTCCTTGCACTTTGCTGTCTTCCACAGTGGAAGCCCAGGTGTGAGCAGGGGGCAATAGCCCTCATGGTATTGAAAGGGCCTGTGTACCCATGGGTCCTGGGATCCCATTGGAATCTTAAGGAAGGAATGCCTTCCTCAGTGTCTGTCTGTCCCTGGCAGCTTTCAACAACTTCACTGGTTTCAGAGTCAGATGTCAAAATGTGTCTGTCCTAGAAGCCACTGTAACTGCAGGTCCCCACTCTGCATTACGCAGTCAGAAGAAAGAGGAGCCTTGGTTTCCTTGTCTGGGCAATGAGGAACTTGCAGAAAGTGACTCTAAGGAAGGCCTTTGCTCTGGTTTGAATGTTTCCTCCAAAACTCATGTTGAAACTTAATTCTCAATGTGCCAGTATTGAGAGGTGGGGCCTTAAGAGGTGAATGGTCATGAGGGTTCTGCCCCTCATGAATGGAATAATCTATTGCTGGATTAATGGATGAATGGGTTAATGGATGAATAGTATGAAAATGAATATATATTTTGAAAATGAGTATAGGGCACTTATATACATTTTGAAAATGAGTATAGAGCACTTACAGGCAGACGGGGCTCAGAACTCCAGGACTGACTCACCTGTAATCCCAGCACTTTGGGAAGTTCAGGTCGGTGGATCACTTGAGGTTGAGAGTTTGAGACCAACGTGGTCAACATGGTGAAATCCCGTCTCTACTAAAAAATACAAAAAATATCCGGGCATAGTGGCACATGCCTGTAATCCCAGTTACTCAGAAGGCTGAGGCAGGAGAGTTGCTTGAACCCAGAAGGCAGAGGTTGCAGTGAGCTGAGATCATGCCACTACACTCCAGTCTGGATGACAGAGTGAGACACCATCTCAAAAAAAAAATACAAATAAAAAAAGAATATAATTTAAAAGCTGTTGGAATCCCCAAACACTTTAAGTGTTGAAAGACATGTCACTGTGAATTGAATCACATATGGTTACAATTTCTGTTTCTCAGATTATAGATGAGCTTGATTTCTTTTCTTGTTCTGTACAATGACTAGAGAGAATTAAATGACGTTAGGGACAAAAACTTCCTGCCTACTGTTCATGATCTTTGTGATAGATTAACTTCCTCATTGTTATCCTGCTTTGCTTAGATCAGATGACAGAAAACCCATAACTATTATACCCTCTGTAAAAAATGCTAAATGTACCCTTTCCAAAAAGAAACACTTATAACCAATCAAATTGCTGTAAGTATGTGTAACCTTGTATGAATATTGTTGCAATCCTGCTAAAAACTCCTCTGTTTCTGCCTACATCAATGAAGTCTTAACTTTCCTGCTTCAGAACACTGGTTCCATTTCTTTGGAATTGGTGTTTCCAGGTGGCTCACGCTAGCACTTTGCCCTTGAATACATTCTCTTTAAAATGGATTCTGACCCTTTCAATGATTTTAGGTTGGCAATAGGTTTCCATGGGAGGGACCTGGTGGCTTTATAAGAAAGGAAGAGAGACTGAGGCGCACATTTGCATCCTCAGCCCCCTGGCAATATGATGCCTTGTGTCTGGACTTTGCATTGAGTCTCCAGAAGCAAGAAGGCCCTCACCAGATTCTGTACCTCAACCTCGGGCTTCTCAGCCCCAGTAACTGTAAGAAACAACTTCCTTTTCTTTATAAATTACTTAGTTTCAGGTACTGTTATAAATGACAGAAAATAGGCTACCATAGCCTTTGAAAGCCACTGCATGAGACCTCTTAAAAATGCAGGCATAGACCACCCCTCCATTCTGGTGTAGTAAGTTTGAAATGGGATCCGTCCGTTTTATTTCTACCGAAAGTTCTAGTGGAAGATCTAAGAGCCAGTGCATTTGAAAGCCACAGTAACAGGCCATTTTTGACACCAGGAGAATCTGCAAGGGACAATTAGCCATTGTGACTAATAAAGACACACCTTGGCTTCTGCAGTGGGCTGGGGCCTCTGGTGCTGTGTGGCCATGGCTTCTGCTTTTAATGTCCTTCCCTCGCCAGAAACCGGAGCTGATCTCTGCTTCCAAACGGTTCTCACTCCGGAGCCTCTGAAGCCGATACGCACAGTTAAGTGCTTCAGGGAATGTCCATTCCCAAATCTAATTTTAATACCAATGTGCAGCTAAGAGCACTTGCTACTAAGAATTAGCTAATGCAAGACTGATGCTTAGAAAAATCTATACAGAAAAGTGCAGTGCCTGGACTTGGGAAGCTACCCAGTTTGCTTATTTCCCTCTTTCATGTTTCCCCCTTTTTCCTCTCCTCTCTCCTCCTCTTCTCCCCCCTCCCCTCCCTTTTCTTCTCCTTGCTTCCTTTTACTTGTATATCCAGGGAGCATTTTAATTTTGGAAAGAAATGCTATGTAAGCGAAAGTTCTGCGATGTGTGAGAGTATGGGGTGTGAGAAGGGAGAATTAGTGGAAGGCATTTTAACACCTATCAAGGCAGGCTATTGCCTTCCAGGCAGTTTCTAGAAAAGCAAAGAGCACAGCTGCAGTCATCCTAGAGGCAGGGGCTCACCTCAGCTCCAGGAATTAGGCAGCCCTCACCGTAGGAATGGCCACATGGGAGGGTGGCGATCCAGTTCCTTTGGTGCACCACAAAGTTATTCAACTTAGGGCCTGCTGTATCACTGAGTTCCCCTGACTCTCCATCAAGATTTTTGAAACATGTGATCAGTAAATCTTAGTCTGAACATTTCGATCACATAGGGAGAGTCAGAAATATAAAAGTAATCACGAAAGTCAGTCTCTCAAAGAAATAGAAGCAGCTTAGTTCATAGAGCTGTGATGGTAGTTGACGGGTTCATCAACAGGCTGCACTAGAGTTCAGGGTGGTATCAGGGATATATTTTAAAAAGAGAGAGGGTACTGTAGGTTTACTTGGGGGATTGGTCAAGTCGAAGTCAGTTAAAAGAGCAGCGATTCCATTTGAGAATTCCCAAGCAACAGCTCTTACAGCGTGTGGCTGCCTTCACAGGGAAGCACCCAGCTCCTGAATACTGGGAGCCAGGGCTGCTGCCTAACAGACCTGGCCCCTTCTGCTCCGGCTGGAGCTGAATGCCTCCCAGAATCAGCTGTGCTTGTTATTGTAATTAAACAGTTTACAAAAACTGATGAAATGAGAGTGCCAAAAGAAAAAGGGTTGTTTCCATGAAAACTAAGTTTAGTTCTTCAGAAAGGCTCTTTCTATAAAAGGAAGTCACTAAAAATAATTGCAATTAAATTAAGTGTGGGCGAGATAACTTTAAAAGCTCGGGGAGAATTGTATACATGTAAAAATGCCTGCACTTTCTTAAGTTCTCACTTATTTTAAAGAAACCAAAATTGGAAATTATAGACAATGTGGTTGGGGTGGGGTTTATGTAAGTGAGAAAATTGGAAATTCCAAACAAAGGACTCATTCTCAAAGAAAACCTGCTGGCACTTTATGAAATTATTGGTGAATGAATGACATAGGTTTTAAGTTAGAATAAAATGTTGACTATATAGTTATTTTATGATGAAAGGGAATCATAAAATCATGATAGGTCATATATGGCTCATAAAGAGATCTGGATTTTTCCTGCAGCAATGGTGAGCTGCTGAAGACTTTCTGAAGAGGCAGTGATGTGCTGGGTTTGCCTCGTTGGGTGGGTCACTCTGACTGTGTACTTGGGAGGCATTGTATGATCCGGGACGGGGATCAGAGGAAAAGAGATCAGTAAAGAGGCTCTGTAATCTGTGAGTGGTAGGATTCCTAAATCAAGAAAATGGAGATGGAAAGAAGGGGACAGCATAGAGAGATCTTTGGAAGGTAGAACTAATAGGCCAAGATGACTGGGTCTGGGGGTTTGTGGTCTGGTGATGGATGGAATGAAAATGCTTATAATTAGTTCAGGCTAGGTTCCACTTCAAATAACAAGGACCAAATACAAATAGGATCTAATCAAGCTAGGAGTTGGTATACAATATGTGCTGTGTCTAAAACGAGCATCCCCTTCTCAGCTGTCTTCCCAGGACCAAAATGTCCACATAGAAGTGTTACAGGAAAGGAGTCCCAATCCAGACCCTAAGAGAAGGACCCCAAACAGTGTGTGTGTGGTTTTCTCGCCATGGGCCTTCAGGCAGATAAATTGGTGCCTAACATATAAGAGCTGCAAAAATTACTTTTCCTTCCATTCTGTGCATTGCTGTATTTTGCCACTTTATTGTAAGTTAAAATCTGCATACAGCAAAATTTCTCCCTTTTAGTGTTCATTTTTTGCCGTTGCGACAAACATATCCAATTGTGTAACCACCATCACAATCAAGATATAGACCAGTTCCATCAAACTCCCAAATTCCTTTATAGCCAACCCTTTCCCTTACTCCTTGCCCCTGGCAACTGCTGAGCTGTTTTCTATTCGTATGGTTTTGCCTTTTGGAATATCACAGAGATAAAATCACACGATTCATCCACGTTACTGCAGCATTCAGTGGTTCATTGTTTTCATTGCTGGGTAGACTCTGCGTGGAGGTACCACATCCACTGTTTACCCACTCACTGGCTGAAAAACATGGGGATTGTTTTCACTTTCCGGTGATTACTAAAAAAATACTCTATAAATATTAGTGAAAAGAAGGGGACAGAATAGAGAGATCTTTGGAGGTAGAACTAATAGGCTGAGATGATTGGGTCTGGGGGGTTTGTGGTCTGGTGATGGATGGAATAGATTTTTGTGTGAACATAACTTTTCAGATCACTTGGGTAAATACCTAGGAGTGGGAGTTCCAAAGCATACAGTAAGTGTATGTTTAACTCTGTAAGAAAGGGCTACACTGTTTTTCCGGGGCCTAAAGCTTTGGTTCCATTGGAAATTGGGGAAGAAAGGTCTGGGCAAGACTTTCCGCTCCCCCCACCCCGCAAAGCAGCTGTTCTTCCTCCCCCTCGGCTGGGCACTAGTGGAGGGCTTTTGAGGGTCTTTCACTGCCCCCCCAGGCTTTTGTGTGAGTGCCCAGCATGGTCTATGGAGATGACCCTACACCCATGTGGGTGCAACTTCCCCCTTCTGCCTGCGACCCCAGGGCCTCTGTAGTCTCTCACTGGCTCACATGAAGCCTTTAGCAGTTTGTTAAAATTGTAGCTGAATGCTCCTTAATGGTGTCGACAGCATCTGCCCCAGCTACGTACGTGCCGGCTAGTCTGTACTTGGACATGCCAGTGTTTCCTTAGACTTATGGTTGTTTGATTACCCTGTGACTTCAGCGGTGACGATCAGGAAAAGGTGTGAGTTTGCAGGCTGCCTGCCTTTGTTATGGTTGTTGTTGCTGTTATAAGATTAGGAACAATGGTCTTCCCAGCTCTCTACATCCCATGTGGAAACCAGGAGTCCTGCAGGTGAAATTTTAAGTATGCGGACTTCTGAACCCTGGTTTATTATTACACAAAATGAAAGATGATTGTCCTCTATCTCAGGGCATTCCGAAAAGAATAGGTGAGATCTGTTAGAAGATTACTTTGTCACTTAATCATGCACTCAGCTTTTATTAAATCTTCTTTGAGCCAAGAGCTGAGTGAGGCGCTAGAGTGTGAATAGTGAATTAAGGGAAGTTACTTGTTCCCAAGGAGCATGCACTCTAACGTGAAGACAGACTTGCAGGTATTCGCCAAACAAGGTGCTGAAAGCCCCAGTTAGGGAGCACGGGGTAAGCAGGGAATACAGGGCCCTGGGGAAGGGGGCCTAGGACAGCTTTCTGGAGAAAGCAACACCTGAGGCCTGTGTGAGCTGCCAGGGGAGGGGGAGTGGGTGGGTAGCTGGGTGGAGCATTCACAGGGCAGAATCAGTGGGTACAGGGTGCCAGGAGGTTGGAGAGAGATGAGTCTGGGGTCCTAGGCAGGTATATTTATGTAGGGATCAAAGGTGTGGACTCTGGAGCCAGCTGGATTGAGTTTAGTCCCTGCCCCTGAGCCTCTGTGTGACCTCAGACAAGTCACATGACTTCTCTGTTCCACAATATTCTCATCTGTGAGATAAAGATGTAGAGTGCCTACCTCATACACTTGTGAGGGGCTAAATGAGTTGCAATACAGAAGGCGCTTGGTGCAGGGCCTGTCCATAGTGAGGCTGTGTAAGGGTCAGCTGTGGCTAACAGGGAACAGGCCATGAAGGGTCCTGGGAGCCACAGTAATGATTATGGACAAGGTCCTAAAGGAATTGGGAAGCCACTGGAAGTTTGTAAGTGGAAGAGTGATAGGGTTAGATTTGTTTTAGAAAGATAGCTGACTGTGAAATAGGTCGGGGGTTGAGGTGAAAGGAAATCAACAATTGGATGGTCTGAGATGATGGGGACCTGAATCAAGGTGGCAGGGGGCTTAGCACAATTGTGCTGCTATAACCAAAGACCTGAGACTGGGTGACTTACAAAGAATGCAATTTATTTCTCAGTTTTGGAGGCTGGGAAGTCCAAGATCAAGGTACCAGCAGATTTAGTGTTCTGGTGAGGGCTGCTCTCTTGCTTCCAAGAAGGTGCATTTTTGCTGTGTCCTCCAGAGGAAACAACCACTGTGTCTTCATGTGGTAGAAGGGATAGAGGGGTGAAAAGTGCCTAGCTAGTTCCCTCCAGCCCTTTTATAAGGTCCCTATTTCACAGCTCTCATGACTTCATCACCTCCTAAAGGTCCCACTTCTGAGTACTATCTTACTATGGATTTAGTTTCAAGATAAGAATTTTGGGGGACCCATTGAGACTGTAGCATAGGAGCTAGAGGGAGAAGAGGATGAACTAGGGGGATGCCTAAGAGGCAGAATGGACACATGTGGAGTGTCAGTCCATTTGTGTTGCAATAAAGGAATACCTGAGACTGGATAATTTATAAGAGGCAAGAAGCCAGTATCTGATTCTGATGAAGGCCTCAGGCTGCTTCCACTCATGGCAGAAGGGGGAAGACAGCCAGCATGTTCAGAGATCACATGGCAAGAGTGAAAGCAAGAGAGAGAGGGGAGGTACCAGGCTCTTTTTCACAACCAGCTGTCATGGAAACTAATAGAGTAAGAACTCATTCTTCTATTCATGAGAGATCCACCCCCATGACCCAAACACTCATTCAGCCCCCACCTCCAACAGTGGGATCACATTTCAACATGAGGTTTGTAGAGGTGATATCCAAACCAGAGCATGGTGGTTGACTTAAAATGGAACATGAACTTAAAATGGGAGACAAGAGCCAGAGAGGGAGCCCAGCCTTCTGTCGATTATGGATGTTGGACAGTCACAAGAAGGTGTAGAGATGCCCTTAATTCTCAACAATAGGAATCATGTATTCTAAAATTTTACATTCTCTGAGCCTGTGTATTAACTGGTATACAGAATAGTCAAAGAGTATCTGTTGGTGGAAGGACTGACTTTTCCTGCTTGGGTAAGCCGACAAGGTAAATATCAGTGGATACCTTTGAAGATCTAGCTAGGACCTCTCTGAGCTTCTTTAAAGTCATTAGTCCAAAAGATAAAGATACATGCAACAAAGAGATACAGGAAAGTGCAAAATAGAAATAAATCCACTTCTCCAAGAAATATCTGGCACCTTTTAACAAAATGTGACAATATTCTGCAATTGGCATCTCAGCCATGACTACAAGGCAGCCTCCTCTCTTATGCTGTGAAAAAGATTTTCACTGCTGGGGCAACTGACAGGAACATCGTACCTTCGGAAGTTTTATGAAGAGGATATCCCTTTGAACTGCATCAAAAAGGCCCCCAAGGCACAAAAGATGACTTTTCATTCCCTCTCTCTTTCTCCAACACCCATTGTTCCTAGCCTGTGACCCTCTCCAGTTAAATATTTCAGCAGCAAAATAGGTGTGATTTCACGCTCAGAAAGGGTCCATTTTCCCTCTGGAGGAAAGTCACACACGCTCATTCAATTTATAAGAGGTGATTATGATACTTTGTCCTACAAAAGCCCTTTTTGGCTTGTAGTAGCACCATAAAACAAATTCCTAAACAGCCCTCTCTGAGATGCATTGTTCATGGAGAGGGATCAGGTCCAGCTTTTTCCAATAAGACACATATTCTGTATGTGTCTTGTGTTCAGCCAGAAACAGTCATAGGTAAGAGAATACACACACACACCTCCACACACCACACACACACACACACACACACACACACACACACACACGTACCCCCCCCACACACACACAGAGAGAGAGACAGTCTGAATTGAAAAGATAATTTTGTATGTTCTGCCCAGGTTTAGCACTCCAGTTTCAAGGCCCCTGATGGCTTGTTTGGAGCACTTACTTTGTGCCAGGTGATGGAGGGACACAGTATGGTGGATGATAGGGCTCCATCATGGAGTACCTGGAATGCTAGGAGGGAAACATCAGACATGACCAAGTACCAGGGGTGGAAGGTATAAACTGTGGTCTGCATGGAGAAGAATGGGGAGGAGATAGGTGGTCAGCTGGGAAAGTCACGTGTTGCAAAGGGAGCTCTGGCCAGGGGACGGGGAGTGGGTGAGAAGCTGGGGCACCAACGAAGTGACAGAAGGTGGTAGAAGGGCTTCTTGTCCAATACTCCATCCTATCCCTGTAACATCTCTGCAAAAGGGATGTCATTACCAAGCTGAGGAGGTTTAAAGAGGGTAAACGGCATGCCCAGGTCAAGAGTCAAACTCAGGTTTGTCTTCACTAAAGTTACTATGGTGGCAGGTGGAAAACGGCCTCCCAAAGATGTCCATGTCCCACTCCCTGGAACCTGTGAGTATGTTAGGTTGCAAGGCAAAGGGGAACTCAGGTTGTGGATGTAATTCGGGTGATCATCAACAGGCTTGCAGAGGGTAAGATGATCCTGGATTAGTCAGGTTGGTCCAGTGTTATTACAAGGGTCCTTGTAAGTGGAAGAGGAAGGCAAGAAGGAAAAATCTAGAGGGGTGGTAACTAGAGAAGAGCTCGGCTTGCCATTGCTGGCTTTGAAGATGAAGGAAGGGGCCATGAGCAAGGCATGGGTGGCCGCTGGATGCTGGGAAAGGCCAGGACACAGGTTCTCCCCTCGAGCCTGCAGAAGGAACGCAGCCCTGTGGCTCCGTGATGTTAGCCCATGAGACTGTAGGGCTTCTGACCTCCAGAACTTTAAGATAATAAGTCTGTACTCTTTAAGCCACTAAATTTGTGGTTTTAACAGCATCAACAGAAAACTAAGCTGGAACTTAAGCTGGAATTTTAAATTGAATCACATTTCAACAGACCTTTTATACCTGAGAGCCATGTATGCTAAAAAGAAAAAAAGAAAAAAAAAACAGAGGTAGGTGAGTGAGACTGCCTGATTCACCCTTTGCTAGCTGTACTACCTTGCACACGTTATTTAAAATGTTTAAGCCTCTGTTTCCTTCTCTATAAAAGAGATAATAAAATATCTGCCTCACAATGGTGTGAGGATCAAATAAGATAAGGTATTAAAATAGGTTTGCACAGTGCCTGCTGTGAACTAAGTGCTTAGTAAATTATTATCACAATCAACATCGTTACCAATACTACGATGATCATTATCTTCACACCATCATCATCACCACCGTCACTATCTCCATCACCATCACCACCACCGTCCTCTTCACACCATCATCATTATCACTGTCACTATCTCCATCACCATCACCGCCATCGTCCTCTTCACACCATCA